>NW_026734636.1:0-277756 GCF_949786415.1 Peromyscus eremicus
GGACACACTCATTCTAACAGTTCAGTGTGCACACCTCCATGTAAGCACACTCATTCTAACAGTTCAGTGTGCACACTTCCATGTGGCAACAATCATTCTAACAGTTCAGTGTGCACACTGCCATGTGGACATAGTTATTCTAACAGTTCAGTGTGCACACCTCCATATAGAAACAATCATTTTAACAGTTCAGTGTGCACACCTCCATGTGGAGACACTCATTCTAAGAGTTCAGTGTGCACACCTCCATGTGGGCACACTCATTCTAACAGTTCAGTGTGGACACCTCCATGTGGTCACACTCATTCTAACAGTTCAGTGTGCACAACTCCATGTGGACAACTCATTCTAACAGTTCAGTGTGCACACCTCCATGTGGACACACTCATTCTAACAGTTCAGTGTGCACACCTCCATGTGGACACACTCATTCTAACAGTTCACTGTGCACACCTCCATGTGGGCACACTCATTCTAACAGTTCAGTGTGCACACCTCCACAGGAACACACTCATTATAACAGTTCAGTGTGCACACCTCCATGTGGACAGACTCATTCTAACAGTTCAGTGTGCACACCTCCATGTAAACACAATCATTCTAATAGTTCAGTGTGCACACCTCCATGTGGACACAGTCATTCTTCCAGATCAGTGTGCACACCTCAATGTTGACACATTCATTCTAACAGTTCAGTGTGCACACCTCCATGTGGACAAATTCTAACAGTTCAGTGTGTACACCTCCATGTGGACACAATATTATAACAGTTCAGTGTGCACACCTCGACACGGACACAATCATTCTAACAGTTCAGTGTGCACACCTCGACAGGGACACACTCATTCTAACAGTTCAGTGTACACAACTCCATGTGGGCACACTCATTCTAACAGTTCTGTTTGCACACCTCCATGTGGACACACTCATTCTAACAGTTCAGTGTGCACACTTCTATGTGGGCACACTCATTCTAACAGTTCAGTGTGCACACCTCCATGTGGACACACTCATTCTAACAGTTCAGTGTACACACCTCCATGTGGACACACTCATTCTAACAGTTCAGTGTGCACACCTCCATGTGGGCACACTCATTCTAACAGTTCAGTGTGCACACCTCCACAGGAACAACTCATTATAACTGTTCAGTGTGCACACCTCCATGTGGACACACTCATTCTAACAGTTCAGTGTGCACACCTCCATGTGAACACAATCATTCTAATAGTTCAGTGTGCACACCTCCATGTTGACACAGTCATTCTAACAGTTCAGTGTGCACACCTCCATGTGGACACACTCATTCTAACAATTCAGTGTGCACACCTCCATGTGGATAAATTCTAACAGTTCAGTGTGCACACCTCCATGTGGACACAATATTCTAACAGTTCAGTTTGCACACCTCGACAGGGACACAATCATTCTAACAGTTCAGTGTGCACACCTCCATGTGGACACACTCATTCTAACAGTTCAGTGTACACACCTCCATGTGGGCACACCTCATTCTAACAGTTCAGTGTGCACACTTTCATGTGGGCACACTCATTCTAACTGTTCAGTGTGCATACCTCCATGTGGACACACTCATTCTAACAGTTCAGTGTGCACACATCCATGTGGACACAATCATTCTAATATTTCAGTGTGCACACTTCCATATGGACACAGTCATTCTAACAGTTCAGTGTGCACACCTCTATGTGGACACAATCATTTTAACAGTTCTGTGTGCACACCTCCATGTGGACACACTTATTCTAACAGTTCAGTGTGCACACCTCCACAGGGACACACTCATCTAACAGTTCAGTGTGCACACCACCATGTGGATACATTATAACAGTTCAGTGTGCACACCTTCATGTGAACACAATCATTCTAATAGTTCAGTGTGCACACATCCATGTGGACACAATTATTCTAACAGTTCAGTGTGCACACCTCCATGTGGACACACTCATTCTAACAGTTCAGTGTGCACACCTCCTTGTGGACAAATTCTAACAGTTCAGTGTGCACACCTCCATGTGGACACAATATTCTAACAGTTCAGTTTGCACACCTCGACAGGGACACAATCATTCTAACAGTTCAGTGTGCACACCTCCATTTGGACACACTCATTCTAACAGTTCAGTGTACACACCTCCATGTGGGCACACTCATTCTAACAGTTCTGTTTGCACACCTCCATGTGGACACACTCATTCTAACAGTTCAGTGTGCACACTTCCATGTGGGCACACTCATTCTAACTGTTCAGTGTGCATACCTCCATGTGGATACACTCATTCTAACAGTTCAGTGTGCACACATCCATGTGGACACAATCATTCTAATATTTCAGTGTGCACACTTCCATATGGACACAGTCATTCTAACAGTTCAGTGTGCACACCTCCATGTGGACACAATCATTTTAACAGTTCTGTGTGCACACCTCCATGTGGACACACTTATTCTAACAGTTCAGTGTGCACACCTCCACAGGGACACACTCATTCTAACAGTTCAGTGTGCACACCACCATGTGGATACATTATAACAGTTCAGTGTGCACACCTCCATGTCTACACACTCATTCTAACAGTTCAGTGTGCACACCCCCATGTGGACACAATATTCTAACAGTTCAGTGTGCACACCTCCACAGGGACACAATCATTCTAACATTTCAGTGTGCACATCTCCATGTGGAAACACTCATTCTAACAGTTCAGTGTGCACACCTCCTTGTGGGCACACTCATTCTAACAGTTCAGTGTGCACACCTCCATGTGTACACACTCATTCTAACAGTTCAGTGTGCACACCTCCATGTGGACACAATATTCTAACAGTTCAGTTTGCACACCTCGACAGGGACACAATCATTCTAACAGTTCAGTGTGCACACCTCCATGTGGACACACTCATTCTAACAGTTCAGTGTACACACCTCCATGTGGGCACACTCATTCTAACAGTTCAGGGTGCACACTTCCATGTGTGCACACTCATTCTAACTGTTCAGTGTGCATACCTCCATGTGGACACACTCATTCTAACAGTTCAGTGTGCACACATCCATGTGGACACAATCATTCTAATATTTCAGTGTGCACACTTCCATATGGACACAGTCATTCTAACAGTTCAGTGTGCACACCTCCATGTGGACACAATCATTTTAACAGTTCTGTGTGCACACCTCCATGTGGACACACTTATTCTAACAGTTCAGTGTCCACACCTCCACAGGGACACACTCATTTAACAGTTCAGTGTGCACACCAACATGTGGATACATTATAACAGTTCAGTGTGCACACCTCCATGTGGACACACTCATTCTAACAGTTCAGTGTGCACACCTCCATGTGGACACAATATTCTCACAGTTCAGTGTGCACACCTCCACAGGGACACAATCATTCTAACATTTCAGTGTGCACATCTCCATGTGGACACACTCATTCTAAAAGTTCAGTGTGCACACCTCCTTGTGGGCACACTCATTCTAACAGTTCAGTGTGCACACCTCCATGTGTACACACTCATTCTAACAGTTCAGTGTGCACACCTCCATGTGGACACAATCATTCTAATAGTTGAGTGTGCACACCTCCCTGTGGACACACTTATTCTAACAGTTAAGTGTGCACACTTCCATGTGGACACATTCATTCTAACAGTTCAGTGTGCACACCTCCATGTAAGCACACTCATTCTAACAGTTCAGTGTGCACACTTCCATGTGGCAACAATCATTCTAACAGTTCAGTGTGCACACTTCCATGTGGACATAGTTATTCTAACAGTTCAGTGTGCACACCTCCATATAGAAACAATCATTTTAACAGTTCAGTGTGCACACCTCCTTGTGGACACACTCAATCTAAGAGTTCAGTGTGCACACCTCCATGTGGGCTCACTCATTCTAACAGTTCAGTGTGGACACCTCCATGTGGTCACACTCATTCTAACAGTTCAGTGTGCACACCTCCATGTGAACACATTTTAACACTTCATTGTACACACCTCCATGTGGACAAACTCCTTCTAACACTTCAGTGTGCACAGCTCCATGTGGACACACTCATTCTAACAGTTCAGTGTACACACCTCCATGTGGACACACTCATTCTAACAGTTCAGTGTGCACACCTCCATGTGGGCACACTCATTCTAACAGTTCAGAGTGCACACCTCCACAGGAACACACTCATTATAACAGTTCAGTGTGCACACCTCCATTTGGACACACTCATTCTAACAGTTCACTGTGCACACCTCCATGTGAACACAATCATTCTAATAGTTCAGTGTGCACACCTCCATGTGGACACAGTCATTCTAACAGTTCAGTGTGCACACCTCCATGTGGACACACTCATTCTAACAGTTCAGTGTGCACACCTCCTTGTGGACACACTTATTCTAACAGTTCAGTGTGCACACCTCCACAGGGACACACTCATCTAACAGTTCAGTGTGCACACCACCATGTGGATACATTATAACAGTTCAGTGTGCACACCTCCATGTGGACACACTCATTCTAACAGTTCAGTGTGCACACCTCCATGTGGACACAATATTCTCACAGTTCAGTGTGCACACCTCCACAGGGACACAATCATTCTAACATTTCAGTGTGCACATCTCCATGTGGACACACTCATTCTAACAGTTCAGTGTGCACACCTCCTTGTGGGCACACTCATTCTAACAGTTCAGTGTGCACACCTCCATGTGTACACACTCATTCTAACAGTTCAGTGTGCACACCTCCATGTGGACACAATCATTCTAATAGTTGAGTGTGCACACCACCCTGTGGACACACTTATTCTAACAGTTCAGTGTGCACACCTCCATGTGGACACACTCATTCTAACAGTTCAGTGTGCACACCTCCATGTAAGCACACTCATTCTAACAGTTCAGTGTGCACACTTCCATGTGGCAACAATCATTCTAACAGTTCAGTGTGCACACTTCCATGTGGACATAGTTATTCTAACAGTTCAGTGTGCACACCTCCATATAGAAACAATCATTTTAACAGTTCAGTTTCCACACCTCCATGTGGACACACTCATTCTAAGAGTTCAGTGTTCACACCTCCATGTGGGCACACTCATTCTAACAGTTCAGTGTGGACACCTCCATGTGGTCACACTCATTCTAACAGTTCAGTGTGCACACCTCCATGTGGACACAATATTATAACAGTTCAGTGTGCACACCTCGACAGGGACACAATCATTCTAACAGTTCAGTGTGCACACCTCCATGTGGACACACTCATTCTAACAGTTCAGTGTACACAACTCCATGTGGGCACACTCATTCTAACAGTTCTGTTTGCACACCTCCATGTGGACACACTCATTCTAACAGTTCAGTGTGCACACTTCCATGTGGGCACACTCATTCTAACAGTTCAGTGTGCACACCTCCATGTGGACACACTCATTCTAACAGTTCAGTGTACACACCTCCATGTGGACACACTCATTCTAACAGTTCAGTGTGCACACCTCCATGTGGGCACACTCATTCTAACAGTTCAGTGTGCACACCTCCACAGGAACACACTCATTATAACTGTTCAGTGTGCACACCTCCATGTGGACACACTCATTCTAACAGTTCAGTGTGCACACCTCCATGTGGACACAGTCATTCTAACAGTTCAGTGTGCACACCTCCATGTGGACACACTCATTCTAACAATTCAGTGTGCACACCTCCATGTGGACAAATTCTAACAGTTCAGTGTGCACACCTCCATGTGGACACAATATTCTAACAGTTCAGTTTGCACACCTCGACAGGGACACAATCATTCTAACAGTTCAGTGTGCACACCTCCATGTGGACACACTCTTTCTAACAGTTCAGTGTGCATACCTCCATGTGGGCACACTCATTCTAGCAGTTCAGTGTGCACACTTCCATGTCGGCACACTCATTCTAACTGTTCAGTGTGCATACCTCCATGTGGACACACTCATTCTAACAGTTCAGTGTGCACACCTCCATGTGGACCCAATCATTTTAACAGTTCTGTGTGCACACCTCCATGTGGACACACTTATTCTAACAGTTCAGTGTGCACACCTCCACAGGGACACACTCATCTAACAGTTCAGTGTGCACACCACCATGTGGATACATTATAACAGTTCAGTGTGCACACCTCCATGTGGACACACTCATTCTAACAGTTCAGTGTGCACACCTCCATGTGAACACAATCATTCTAATAGTTCAGTGTGCACATCTCCATGTGGACACACTCATTCTAACAGTTCAGTGTGCACACCTCCATGTGGGCACACTCATTCTAACAGTTCAGTGTGCACACCTCCACAGGAACACACTCATTATAACAGTTCAGTGTGCATACCTCCATGTGGACACACTCATTCTAACAGTTCAGTGTGCACACCTCCATGTGAACACAATCATTCTAATAGTTCAGTGTGCACATCTCCATGTGGACACACTCATTCTAACAGTTCAGTGTGCACACCTCCTTGTGGGCACACTCATTCTAACAGTTCAGTGTGCACACCTCCATGTGGAGACACTCATTCTAACAGTTCAGTGTGCACACCTCCATGTGGACACAATCATTCTAATAGTTGAGTGTGCACACCTCCCTGTGGACACACATATTCTAACAGTTCAGTGTGCACACTTCCATGTGGACACACTCATTCTAACAGTTCAGTGTGCACACCTCCATGGAAGCACACTCATTCTAACAGTTCAGTGTGCACACTTCCATGTGGCGACAATCATTCTAACAGTTCAGTGTGCACACTTCCATGTGGACATAGTTATTCTAAAAGTTCAGTGTGCACACCTCCATATAGAAACAATCATTTTAACAATTCAGTGTGCACACCTCCACAGGAACACACTCATTCTAACAGTTCAGTGTGCACACCTCCACAGGAACACACTCATTATAACAGTTCAGTGTGCACACCTCCATGTAAACACAATCATTCTAATAGTTCAGTGTGCACACCTCCATGTGGACACAGTCATTCTAACAGTTCAGTGTGCACACCTCCATGTGGACACACTCATTCTAACAATTCAGTGTGCACACCTCCATGTGGACAAATTCTAACAGTTCAGTGTGCACACCTCCATGTGGACACAATATTATAACAGTTCAGTGTGCACACCTCGACAGGGACACAATCATTCTAACAGTTCAGTGTGCACACCTCCATGTGGACACACTCATTCTAACAGTTCAGTGTACACACCTCCATGTGGGCACACTCATTCTAACAGTTCTGTTTGCACACCTCCATGTGGACACACTCATTCTAACAGTTCAGTGTGCACACTTCCATGTGGGCACACTCATTCTAACAGTTCAGTGTGCATACCTCCATGTGGACACACTCATTCTAACAGTTCAGTGTGCACACCTCCATGTGGACACAATCATTCTAATATTTCAGTGTGCACACTTCCATATGGACACAGTCATTCTAACAGTTCAGTGTGCACACCTCCATGTGGACACAATCATTTTAACAGTTCTGTGTGCACACCTCCATGTGGACACACTTATTCTAACAGTTCAGTGTGCACACCTCCACAGGGACACACTCATTCTAACAGTTCAGTGTGCACACCACCATGTGGATACATTATAACATTTCAGTGTGCACACCTCCACAGGGACACACTCATTCTAACAGTTCAGTGTGCTAACCTCCATGTGGGCACACTCATTCTAACAGTTCAGTGTGCACACCTCCACAGGGACACACACATTCTAACAGTTCAGTGTGCAAACCTCCATGTGGGCACACTCATTCTAACAGTTCAGTGTGCACACCTCCATGTGGACACATTTTAACACTTCATTGTACACAACTCCATGTGGACACACTCATTCTAACACTTCAGTGTGTACACCTCCATGTGGACACACTCATTCTAACATTTCAGTGTACACACCTCCATGTGGACACACTCATTCTAACAGTTCAGTGTGCACACCTCCACAGGAACACACTCATTATAACAGTTCAGTGTGCACACCTCCATGTAAACACAATCATTCTAATAGTTCAGTGTGCACACCTCCATGTGGACACAGTCATTCTAACAGTTCAGTGTGCACACCTCCATGTGGACACACTCATTCTAACAATTCAGTGTGCACACCTCCATGTGGACAAATTCTAACAGTTCAGTGTGCACACCTCCATGTGGACACAATATTATAACAGTTCAGTGTGCACACCTCGACAGGGACACAATCATTCTAACAGTTCAGTGTGCACACCTCCATGTGGACACACTCATTCTAACAGTTCAGTGTACACACCTCCATGTGGGCACACTCATTCTAACAGTTCTGTTTGCACACCTCCATGTGGACACACTCATTCTAACAGTTCAGTGTGCACACTTCCATGTGGGCACACTCATTCTAACAGTTCAGTGTGCATACCTCCATGTGGACACACTCATTCTAACAGTTCAGTGTGCACACCTCCATGTGGACACAATCATTCTAATATTTCAGTGTGCACACTTCCATATGGACACAGTCATTCTAACAGTTCAGTGTGCACACCTCCATGTGGACACAATCATTTTAACAGTTCTGTGTGCACACCTCCATGTGGACACACTTATTCTAACAGTTCAGTGTGCACACCTCCACAGGGACACACTCATTCTAACAGTTCAGTGTGCACACCACCATGTGGATACATTATAACATTTCAGTGTGCACACCTCCACAGGGACACACTCATTCTAACAGTTCAGTGTGCTAACCTCCATGTGGGCACACTCATTCTAACAGTTCAGTGTGCACACCTCCACAGGGACACACACATTCTAACAGTTCAGTGTGCAAACCTCCATGTGGGCACACTCATTCTAACAGTTCAGTGTGCACACCTCCATGTGGACACATTTTAACACTTCATTGTACACAACTCCATGTGGACACACTCATTCTAACACTTCAGTGTGTACACCTCCATGTGGACACACTCATTCTAACATTTCAGTGTACACACCTCCATGTGGACACACTCATTCTAACAGTTCAGTGTGCACACCGCCATGTGGGCACACTCATTCTAACAGTTCAGTGTGCACACCTCCACAGGAACACACTCATTATAACAGTTCAGTGTGCACACCTCCATGTGTACACACTCATTCTAACAGTTCAGTGTGCACACCTCCATGTGAACACAATCATTCTAATAGTTCAGTGTGCACATCTCCATGTGGACACACTCATTCCAACAATTCAGTGTGCACACCTCCTTGTGGACACACTCATTCTAACAGTTCAGTGTGCACACCTCCATGTGTACACACTCATTCTAACAGTTCAGTGTGCACACCTCCATGTGGACACAATCATTCTAATAGTTGAGTGTGCACACCTCCCTGTGGACACACATATTCTAACAGTTCAGTGTGCACACTTCCATGTGGACACACTCATTCTAACAGTTCAGTGTGCACACCTCCATGGAAGCACACTCATTCTAACAGTTCAGTGTGCACACTTCCATGTGGCGACAATCATTCTAACAGTTCAGTGTGCACACTTCCATGTGGACATAGTTATTCTAAAAGTTCAGTGTGCACACCTCCATATAGAAACAATCATTTTAACAGTTCAGTGTGCACACCTGCATGTGGAGACACTCATTCTAAGAGTTCAGTGTGCACACCTCCATGTGGGCACACTCATTCTAACAGTTCAGTGTGGACACCTCCATGTGGTCACACTCATTCTAACAGTTCAGTGTGCACACCTCCATGTGGACACACTCATTCTAACAGTTCAGTGTGCACACCTCCATGTGGACACACTCATTCTAACAGTTCAGTGTGCACACCTCCATGTGGACACACTCATTCTAACAGTTCAGTGTGCACACCTCCATGTGGGCACACTCATTCTAACAGTTCAGTGTGCACACCTCCACAGGAACACACTCATTATAACAGTTCAGTGTGCACACCTCCATGTAAACACAATCATTCTAATAGTTCAGTGTGCACACCTCCATGTGGACACACTCATTCTAACAGTTCAGTGTGCACACCTCCATGTGGACACATTCATTCTAACAATTCAGTGTGCACACCTCCATGTGCACAAATTCTAACAGTTCAGTGTGCACACCTCCATGTGGACACAATATTATAACAGTTCAGTGTGCACACCTCCATGGAAGCACACTCATTCTAACAGTTCAGTGTGCACACTTCCATGTGGCGACAATCATTCTAACAGTTCAGTGTGCACACTTCCATGTGGACATAGTTATTCTAAAAGTTCAGTGTGCACACCTCCATATAGAAACAATCATTTTAACAGTTCAGTGTGCACACCTGCATGTGGAGACACTCATTCTAAGAGTTCAGTGTGCACACCTCCATGTTGGCACACTCATTCTAACAGTTCAGTGTGGACACCTCCATGTGGTCACACTCATTCTAACAGTTCAGTGTGCACACCTCCATGTGGACACACTCATTCTAACAGTTCAGTGTGCACACCTCCATGTGGACACACTCATTCTAACAGTTCAGTGTGCACACCTCCATGTGGACACACTCATTCTAACAGTTCAGTGTGCACACCTCCATGTGGGCACACTCATTCTAACAGTTCAGTGTGCACACCTCCACAGGAACACACTCATTATAACAGTTCAGTGTGCACACCTCCATGTAAGCACAATCATTCTAATAGTTCAGTGTGCACACCTCCATGTGGACACACTCATTCTAACAGTTCAGTGTGCACACCTCCATGTGGACACACTCATTCTAACAATTCAGTGTGCACACCTCCATGTGCACAAATTCTAACAGTTCAGTGTGCACACCTCCATGTGGACACAATATTATAACAGTTCAGTGTGCACACCTCGACAGGGACACAATCATTCTAACAGTTCAGTGTGCACACCTCCATGTGGACACACTCATTCTAACAGTTCAGTGTACACACCTCCATGTGGGCACACTCATTCTAACAGTTCTGTTTGCACACCTCCATGTGGACACACTCATTCTAACAGTTCAGTGTGCACACTTCCATGTGGGCACACTCATTCTAACAGTTCAGTGTGCATACCACCATGTGGACACACTCATTCTAACAGTTCAGTGTGCACACCTCCATGTGGACACAATCATTCTAATATTTCAGTGTGCACACTTCCATATGGACACAGTCATTCTAACAGTTCAGTGTGCACACCTCCATGTGGACACACTTATTCTAACAGTTCAGTGTGCACACCTCCACAGGGACACACTCATTCTAACAGTTCAGTGTGCACACCACCATGTGGATACATTATAACATTTCAGTGTGCACACCTCCACAGGGACACACTCATTCTAACAGTTCAGTGTGCTAACCTCCATGTGGGCACACTCATTCTAACAGTTCAGTGTGCACACCTCCACAGGAACACACTCATTATAACAGTTCAGTGTGCACACCTCCATGTGGACACACTCATTCTAACAGTTCAGTGTGCACACCTCCATGTGAACACAATCATTCTAATAGTTCAGTGTGCACACCTCCATGTGGATACATTATAACATTTCAGTGTGCACACCTCCACAGGGACACACTCATTCTAACAGTTCAGTGTGCTAACCTCCATGTGGGCACACTCATTCTAACTGTTCAGTGTGCACACCTCCACAGGGACACACACATTCTAACAGTTCAGTGTGCAAACCTCCATGTGGGCACACTCATTCTAACAGTTCAGTGTGCACACCTCCATGTGGACACATTTTAACACTTCATTGTACACAACTCCATGTGGACACACTCATTCTAACACTTCAGTGTGTACACCTCCATGTGGACACACTCATTCTAACATTTCAGTGTACACACCTCCATGTGGACACACTCATTCTAACAGTTCAGTGTGCACACATCCATGTGGACACAATCATTCTAACAGTTCAGTGTGCACACCTCCACAGGAACACACTCATTATAACAGTTCAGTGTGCACACCTCCATGTGGACACACTCATTCTAACAGTTCAGTGTGCACACCTCCATGTGGACACAATCATTCTAATATTTCAGTGTGCACACTTCCATATGGACACAGTCATTCTAACAGTTCAGTGTGCACACCTCCATGTGGAAACACTTATTCTAACAGTTCAGTGTGCACACCTCCACAGGGACACACTCATTCTAACAGTTCAGTGTGCACACCACCACGTGGATACATTATAACATTTCAGTGTGCACACCTCCACAGGGACACACTCATTCTAACGGTTCAGTGTGCTAACCTCCATGTGGGCACACTCATTCTAACAGTTCAGTGTGCACACCTCCACAGGAACACACTCATTATAACAGTTCAGTGTGCACACCTCCATGTGGACACACTCATTCTAACAGTTCAGTGTGCACACCTCCATGTGAACACAATCATTCTAATACTTCAGTGTGCACACCTCCATGTGGATACATTATAACATTTCAGTGTGCACACCTCCACAGGGACACACTCATTCTAACAGTTCAGTGTTCTAACCTCCATGTGGGCACACTCATTCTAACAGTTCAGTGTGCACACCTCCACAGGGACACACACATTCTAACAGTTCAGTGTGCAAACCTCCATGTGGGCACACTCATTCTAACAGTTCAGTGTGCACACCTCCATGTGGACACATTTTAACACTTCATTGTACACAACTCCATGTGGACACACTCATTCTAACACTTCAGTGTGTACACCTCCATGTGGACACACTCATTCTAACATTTCAGTGTACACACCTCCATGTGGACACACTCATTCTAACAGTTCAGTGTGCACACCTCCACAGGTACACCACTCATTATAACAGTTCAGTGTGCACACCTCCATGTGGACACACTCATTCTAACAGTTCAGTGTGCACACCTCCATGTGAACACAATCATTCTAATAGTTCAGTGTGCACATCTCCATGTGGACACACTCATTCTAACAGTTCAGTGTGCACACCTCCTTGTGGGCACACTCATTCTAACAGTTCAGTGTGCACACCTCCATGTGTACACACTCATTCTAACAGTTCAGTGTGCACACCTCCATGTGGGCACACTCCATTCTAATAGTTGAGTGTGCACACCTCCCTGTGGACACACATATTCTAACAGTTCAGTGTGCACACTTCCATGTGGACACACTCATTCTAACAGTTCAGTGTGCACACCTCCATGGAAGCACACTCATTCTAACAGTTCAGTGTGCACACTTCCATGTGGCGACAATCATTCTAACAGTTCAGTGTGCACACTTCCATGTGGACATAGTTATTCTAAAAGTTCAGTGTGCACACCTCCATATAGAAACAATCATTTTAACAGTTCAGTGTGCACACCTGCATGTGGAGACACTCATTCTAAGAGTTCAGTGTGCACACCTCCATGTGGGCACACTCATTCTAACAGTTCAGTGTGGACACCTCCATGTGGTCACACTCATTCTAACAGTTCAGTGTGCACACCTCCATGTGGACACACTCATTCTAACAGTTCAGTGTGCACACCTCCATGTGGACACACTCATTCTAACAGTTCAGTGTGCACACCTCCATGTGGACACACTCATTCTAACAGTTCAGTGTGCACACCTCCATGTGGGCACACTCATTCTAACAGTTCAGAGTGCACACCTCCACAGGAACACACTCATTATAACAGTTCAGTGTGCACACCTCCATGTAAACACCAATCATTCTAATAGTTCAGTGTGCACACCTCCATGTGGACACAGTCATTCTAACAGTTCAGTGTGCACACCTCCATGTGGACACACTCATTCTAACAATTCAGTGTGCACACCTCCATGTGCACAAATTCTAACAGTTCAGTGTGCACACCTCCATGTGGACACAATATTATAACAGTTCAGTGTGCACACCTCGACAGGGACACAATCATTCTAACAGTTCAGTGTGCACACCTCCATGTGGTCACACTCATTCTAACAGTTCAGTGTGCACACCTCCATGTGGACACACTCATTCTAACAGTTCAGTGTGCACACCTCCATGTGGACACACTCATTCTAACAGTTCAGTGTGCACACCTCCATGTGGACACACTCATTCTAACAGTTCAGTGTGCACACCTCCATGTGGGCACACTCATTCTAACAGTTCAGTGTGCACACCTCCACAGGAACACACTCATTATAACAGTTCAGTGTGCACTTCCATGTAAACACAATCATTCTAATAGTTCAGTGTGCACACCTCCATGTGGACACACTCATTCTAACAGTTCAGTGTGCACACCTCCATGTGGACACACTCATTCTAACAATTCAGTGTGCACACCTCCATGTGCACAAATTCTAACAGTTCAGTGTGCACACCTCCATGTGGACACAATATTATAACAGTTCAGTGTGCACACCTCCATGGAAGTACACTCATTCTAACAGTTCAGTGTGCACACTTCCATGTGGCGACAATCATTCTAACAGTTCAGTGTGCACACTTCCATGTGGACATAGTTATTCTAAAAGTTCAGTGTGCACACCTCCATATAGAAACAATCATTTTAACAGTTCAGTGTGCACACCTGCATGTGGAGACACTCATTCTAAGAGTTCAGTGTGCACACCTCCATGTGGGCACACTCATTCTAACAGTTCAGTGTGGACACCTCCATGTGGTCACACTCATTCTAACAGTTCAGTGTGCACACCTCCATGTGGACACACTCATTCTAACAGTTCAGTGTGCACACCTCCATGTGGACACACTCATTCTAACATTCAGTGTGCACACCTCCATGTGGACACACTCATTCTAACAGTTCAGTGTGCACACCTCCAT
Source organism: Peromyscus eremicus (assembly GCF_949786415.1). Lineage (NCBI taxonomy): Eukaryota > Metazoa > Chordata > Mammalia > Rodentia > Cricetidae > Peromyscus > Peromyscus eremicus. Next base: position 14,911 of record NW_026734636.1, read on the forward strand.
GTGGGCACACTCATTCTAACAGTTCAGTGTGCACACCTCCACAGGAACACACTCATTATAACAGTTCAGTGTGCACACCTCCATGTAAACACAATCATTCTAATAGTTCAGTGTGCACACCTCCATGTGGACACACTCATTCTAACAGTTCAGTGTGCACACCTCCATGTGGACACACTCATTCTAACAATTCAGTGTGCACACCTCCATGTGCACAAATTCTAACAGTTCAGTGTGCACACCTCCATGTGGACACAATATTATAACAGTTCAGTGTGCACACCTCGACAGGGACACAATCATTCTAACAGTTCAGTGTGCACACCTCCATGTGGACACACTCATTCTAACAGTTCAGTGTACACACCTCCATGTGGGCACACTCATTCTAACAGTTCTGTTTGCACACCTCCATGTGGACACACTCATTCTAACAGTTCAGTGTGCACACTTCCATGTGGGCACACTCATTCTAACAGTTCAGTGTGCATACCACCATGTGGACACACTCATTCTAACAGTTCAGTGTGCACACCTCCATGTGGACACAATCATTCTAATATTTCAGTGTGCACACTTCCATATGGACACAGTCATTCTAACAGTTCAGTGTGCACACCTCCATGAGGACACACTTATTCTAACAGTTCAGTGTGCACACCTCCACAGGGACACACTCATTCTAACAGTTCAGTGTGCACACCACCATGTGGATACATTATAACATTTCAGTGTGCACACCTCCACAGGGACACACTCATTCTAACAGTTCAGTGTGCTAACCTCCATGTGGGCACACTCATTCTAACAGTTCAGTGTGCACACCTCCACAGGAACACACTCATTATAACAGTTCAGTGTGCACACCTCCATGTGGACACACTCATTCTAACAGTTCAGTGTGCACACCTCCATGTGAACACAATCATTCTAATAGTTCAGTGTGCACACCTCCATGTGGATACATTATAACATTTCAGTGTGCACACCTCCACAGGGACACACTCATTCTAACAGTTCAGTGTGCTAACCTCCATGTGGGCACACTCATTCTAACAGTTCAGTGTGCACACCTCCACAGGGACACACACATTCTAACAGTTCAGTGTGCAAACCTCCATGTGGGCACACTCATTCTAACAGTTCAGTGTGCACACCTCCATGTGGACACATTTTAACACTTCATTGTACACAACTCCATGTGGACACACTCATTCTAACACTTCAGTGTGTACACCTCCATGTGGACACACTCATTCTAACATTTCAGTGTACACACCTCCATGTGGACACACTCATTCTAACAGTTCAGTGTGCACACCTCCATGTGGGCACACTCATTCTAACAGTTCAGTGTGCACACCTCCACAGGAACACACTCATTATAACAGTTCAGTGTGCACACATCCATGTGGACACACTCATTCTAACAGTTCAGTGTGCACACCTCCATGTGGACACAAACATTCTAATATTTCAGTGTGCACACTTCCATATGGACACAGTCATTCTAACAGTTCAGTGTGCACACCTCCATGTGGAAACACTTATTCTAACAGTTCAGTGTGCACACCTCCACAGGGACACACTCATTCTAACAGTTCAGTGTGCACACCACCATGTGGATACATTATAACATTTCAGTGTGCACACCTCCACAGGGACACACTCATTCTAACAGTTCAGTGTACACACCTCCATGTGGACACACTCATTCTAACAGTTCAGTGTGCACACCTCCATGTGGACACACTCATTCTAACAGTTCAGTGTGCACACCTCCATGTGAACACAATCATTCTAATAGTTCAGTGTGCACACCTCCATGTGGACACACTCATTCTAACAGTTCAGTGTGCACACCTCCACAGGGACACACACATTCTAACAGTTCAGTGTGCAAACCTCCATGTGGGCACACTCATTCTAACAGTTCAGTGTGCACACCTCCATGTGGACACATTTTAACACTTCATTGTACACAACTCCATGTGGACACACTCATTCTAACACTTCAGTGTGTACACCTCCATGTGGACACACTCATTCTAACATTTCAGTGTACACACCTCCATGTGGACACACTCATTCTAACAGTTCAGTGTGCACACCTCCATGTGGGCACACTCATTCTAACAGTTCAGTGTGCACACCTCCATGTGGACACACTCATTCTAACAGTTCAGTGTGCACACCTCCATGTGGGCACACTCATTCTAACAGTTCAGTGTACACACCTCCATGTGGACACACTCATTCTAACAGTTCAGTGTGCACACCTCCATGTGGGCACACTCATTCTAACAGTTCAGTGTGCACACCTCCACAGGTACACACTCATTATAACAGTTCAGTGTGCACACCTCCATGTGGACACACTCATTCTAACAGTTCAGTGTGCACACCTCCATGTGAACACAATCATTCTAATAGTTCAGTGTGCACATCTCCATGTGGACACACTCATTCTAACAGTTCAGTGTGCACACCTCCACAGGAACACACTCATTATAACAGTTCAGTGTGCACACCTCCATGTAAAAACAATCATTCTAATAGTTCAGTGTGCACACCTCCATGTGGACACAGTCATTCTAACAGTTCAGTGTGCACACCTCCATGTGGACACACTCATTCTAACAGTTCAGTGTGCACACCTCCATGTGGACACAATATTATAACAGTTCAGTGTGCACACCTCGACAGGGACACAATCATTCTAACAGTTCAGTGTGCACACCTCCATGTGGACACACTCATTCTAACAGTTCAGTGTACACACCTCCATGTGGGCACACTCATTCTAACAGTTCTGTTTGCACACCTCCATGTGGACACACTCATTCTAACAGTTCAGTGTGCACACTTCCATGTGGGCACACTCATTCTAACAGTTCAGTGTGCATACCACCATGTGGACACACTCATTCTAACAGTTCAGTGTGCACACCTCCATGTGAACACAATCATTCTAATAGTTCAGTGTGCACACCTCCATGTGGACACACTCATTCTAACAGTTCAGTGTGCACACCTCCATGTGAACACAATCATTCTAATAGTTCAGTGTGCACACCTCCATGTGGATATATTATAACATTTCAGTGTGCACACCTCCACAGGGACACACTCATTCTAACAGTTCAGTGTGCTAACCTCCATGTGGGCACACTCATTCTAACAGTTCAGTGTGCACACCTCCACAGGGACACACACATTCTAACAGTTCAGTGTGCAAACCTCCATGTGGGCACACTCATTCTAACAGTTCAGTGTGCACACCTCCATGTGGACACATTTTAACACTTCATTGTACACAACTCCATGTGGACACACTCATTCTAACACTTCAGTGTGTACACCTCCATGTGGACACACTCATTCTAACATTTCAGTGTACACACCTCCATGTGGACACACTCATTCTAACAGTTCAGTGTGCACACCTCCATGTGGACACACTCATTCTAACAGTTCAGTGTGCACACCTCCACAGGAACACACTCATTATAACAGTTCAGTGTGCACACCTCCATGTGGACACACTCATTCTAACAGTTCAGTGTGCACACCTCCATGTGAACACAATCATTCTAATAGTTCAGTGTGCACATCTCCATGTGGACACACTCATTCTAACAGTTCAGTGTGCACACCTCCTTGTGGGCACACTCATTCTAACAGTTCAGTGTGCACACCTCCATGTGTACACACTCATTCTAACAGTTCAGTGTGCACACCTCCATGTGGACACAATCATTCTAATAGTTGAGTGTGCACACCTCCCTGTGGACACACATATTCTAACAGTTCAGTGTGCACACTTCCATGTGGACACACTCATTCTAACCGTTCAGTGTGCACACCTCCATGGAAGCACACTCATTCTAACAGTTCAGTGTGCACACTTCCATGTGGCGACAATCATTCTAACAGTTCAGTGTGCACACTTCCATGTGGACATAGTTATTCTAAAAGTTCAGTGTGCACACCTCCATATAGAAACAATCATTTTAACAGTTCAGTGTGCACACCTGCATGTGGAGACACTCATTCTAAGAGTTCAGTGTGCACACCTCCATGTGGGCACACTCATTCTAACAGTTCAGTGTGGACACCTCCATGTGGTCACACTCATTCTAACAGTTCAGTGTGCACACCTCCATGTGGACACACTCATTCTAACAGTTCAGTGTGCACACCTCCATGTGGACACACTCATTCTAACAGTTCAGTGTGCACACCTCCATGTGGACACACTCATTCTAACAGTTCAGTGTGCACACCTCCATGTGGGCACACTCATTCTAACAGTTCAGAGTGCACACCTCCACAGGAACACACTCATTATAACAGTTCAGTGTGCACACCTCCATGTAAACACAATCATTCTAATAGTTCAGTGTGCACACCTCCATGTGGACACAGTCATTCTAACAGTTCAGTGTGCACACCTCCATGTGGACACACTCATTCTAACAATTCAGTGTGCACACCTCCATGTGCACAAATTCTAACAGTTCAGTGTGCACACCTCCATGTGGACACAATATTATAACAGTTCAGTGTGCACACCTCGACAGGGACACAATCATTCTAACAGTTCAGTGTGCACACCTCCATGTGGACACACTCATTCTAACAGTTCAGTGTGCACACCTCCATGTGGGCACACTCATTCTAACAGTTCTGTTTGCACACCTCCATGTGGACACACTCATTCTAACAGTTCAGTGTGCACACTTCCATGTGGACACACTCATTCTAACAGTTCAGTGTGCACACCTCCATGTGGACACAATCATTCTAATATTTCAGCGTGCACACTTCCATATGGACACAGTCATTCTAACAGTTCAGTGTGCACACCTCCATGTGGACACACTTATTCTAACAGTTCAGTGTGCACACCTCCACAGGGATACACTCATTCTAACAGTTCAGTGTGCACACCACCATGTGGATACATTATAACATTTCAGTGTGCACACCTCCACAGGGACACACTCATTCTAACAGTTCAGTGTGCTAACCTCCATGTGGGCACACTCATTCTAACAGTTCAGTGTGCACACCTCCACAGGAACACACTCATTATAACAGTTCAGTGTGCACACCTCCATGTGGACACACTCATTCTCACAGTTCAGTGTGCACACCTCCATGTGAACACAATCATTCTAATAGTTCAGTGTGCACACCTCCATGTGGACACAGTCATTCTAACAGTTCAGTGTGCACACCTCCATGTGGACACACTCATTCTAACAGTTCAGTGTGCACACCTCCATGTGGACACAAACATTTTAACAGTTCTGTGTGCACACCTCCATGTGGACACACTTATTCTAACAGTTCTGTGTGCACACCTCCATGTGGACACACTTATTCTAACAGTTCAGTGTGCACACCTCCACAGGGACACACTCATTCTAACATTTCAGTGTGCACACCACTATGTGGATACATTATAACATTTCAGTGTGCACAACTCCACAGGGACACACTCATTCTAACAGTTCAGTGTGCTAACCTCCATGTGGGCACACTCATTCTAACAGTTCAGTGTGCACACCTCCACAGGGACACACACATTCTAACAGTTCAGTGTGCAAACCTCCATGTGGGCACACTCATTCTAACAGTTCAGTGTGCACACCTCCATGTGGACACATTTTAACACTTCATTGTACACAACTCCATGTGGACACACTCATTCTAACACTTCAGTGTGTACACCTCCATGTGGACACACTCATTCTAACATTTCAGTGTACACACCTCCATGTGGACACACTCATTCTAACAGTTCAAGTGCACACCTCAATGTGGGCACACTCATTCTAACAGTTCAGTGTGCACACCTCCACAGGAACACACTCATTATAACAGTTCAGTGTGCACACCTCCATGTGGACACACTCATTCTAACAGTTCAGTGTGCACACCTCCATGTGAACACAATCATTCTAATAGTTCAGTGTGCACATCTCCATGTGGACACACTCATTCTAACAGTTCAGTGTGCACACCTCCTTGTGGGCACACTCATTCTAACAGTTCAGTGTGCACACCTCCATGTGTACACACTCATTCTAACAGTTCAGTGTGCACACCTCCATGTGGACACAATCATTCTAATAGTTGAGTGTGCACACCTCCCTGTGGACACACATATTCTAACAGTTCAGTGTGCACACTTCCATGTGGACACACTCATTCTAACAGTTCAGTGTGCACACCTCCATGGAAGCACACTCATTCTAACAGTTCAGTGTGCACACTTCCATGTGGCGACAATCATTCTAACAGTTCAGTGTGCACACTTCCATGTGGACATAGTTATTCTAAAAGTTCAGTGTGCACACCTCCATATAGAAACAATCATTTTAACAGTTCAGTGTGCACACCTGCATGTGGAGACACTCATTCTAAGAGTTCAGTGTGCACACCTCCATGTGGGCACACTCATTCTAACAGTTCAGTGTGGACACCTCCATGTGGTCACACTCATTCTAACAGTTCAGTGTGCACACCTCCATGTGGACACACTCATTCTAACAGTTCAGTGTGCACACCTCCATGTGGACACACTCATTCTAACAGTTCAGTGTGCACACCTCCATGTGGACACACTCATTCTAACAGTTCAGTGTGCACACCTCCATGTGGGCACACTCATTCTAACAGTTCAGTGTGCACACCTCCACAGGAACACACTCATTATAACAGTTCAGTGTGCACACCTCCATGTAAACACAATTATTCTAATAGTTCAGTGTGCACACCTCCATGTGGACACAGTCATTCTAACAGTTCAGTGTGCACACCTCCATGTGGACACACTCATTCTAACAGTTCAGTGTGCACACCTCCATGTGGGCACACTCATTCTAACAGTTCAGTGTGCACACCTCCACAGGAACACACTCATTATAACAGTTCAGTGTGCACACCTCCATGTGGACACACTCATTCTTACAGTTCAGTGTGCACACCTCCATGTGAACACAATCATTCTAATAGTTCAGTGTGCACATCTCCATGTGGACACACTCATTCTAACAGTTCAGTGTGCACACCTCCTTGTGGGGCACACTCATTCTAACAGTTCAGTGTGCACACCTCCATGTTTACACACTCATTCTAACAGTTCAGTGTGCACACCTCCATGTGGACACAATCATTCTAATAGTTGAGTGTGCACACCTCCTGTGGACACACATATTCTAACAGTTCAGTGTGCACACTTCCATGTGGACACACTCATTCTAACAGTTCAGTGTGCTCACCTCCATGTAAGCACACTCATTCTAACAGTTCAGTGTGCACACTTCCATGTGGCGACAATCATTCTAACAGTTCAGCGTGCACACTTCCATGTGGACATAGTTATTCTAAAAGTTCAGTGTGCACACCTCCATATAGAAACAATCATTTTAACAGTTCAGTGTGCACACCTGCATGTGGAGACACTCATTCTAAGAGTTCAGTGTGCACACCTCCATGTGGGCACACTCATTCTAACAGTTCAGTGTGGACACCTCCATGTGGTCACACTCATTCTAACAGTTCAGTGTGCACACCTCCATGTGGACAACTCATTCTAACAGTTCAGTGTGCACACCTCCATGTGGACACACTCATTCTAACAGTTCAGTGTGCACACCTCCATGTGGACACACTCATTCTAACAGTTCAGTGTGCACACCTCCATGTGGGCACACTCATTCTAACAGTTCAGTGTGCACACCTCCACAGGAACACACTCATTATAACAGTTCAGTGTGCACACCTCCATGTAAACACAATCATTCTAATAGTTCAGTGTGCACACCTCCATGTGGACACAGTCATTCTAACAGTTCAGTGTGCACACCTCTATGTGGACACACTCATTCTAACAATTCAGTGTGCACACCTCCATGTGGACATTCTAACATTTCAGTGTGCACACCTCCATGTGGACACAATATTATAACAGTTCAGTGTGCACACCTCGACAGGGACACAATCATTCTAACAGTTCAGTGTGCACACCTCCATGTGGACACACTCATTCTAACAGTTCAGTGTACACACCTCCATGTGGGCACACTCATTCTAACAGTTCTGTTTGCACACCTCCATGTGGACACACTCATTCTAACAGTTCAGTGTGCACACTTCCATGTGGGCACACTCATTCTAACAGTTCAGTGTGCATACCTCCATGTGGACACACTCATTCTAACAGTTCAGTGTGCACACCTCCATGTGGACACAATCATTCTAATATTTCAGTGTGCACACTTCCATATGGACACAGTCATTCTAACAGTTCAGTGTGCACACCTCCATGTGGACACAATCATTTTAACAGTTCTGTGTGCACACCTCCATGTGGACACACTTATTCTAACAGTTCAGTGTGCACACCTCCACAGGGACACACTCATTCTAACAGTTCAGTGTGCACACCACCATGTGGATACATTATAACATTTCAGTGTGCACACCTCCACAGGGACACACTCATTCTAACAGTTCAGTGTGCTAACCTCCATGTGGGCACACTCATTCTAACAGTTCAGTGTGCACACCTCCACAGGGACACACACATTCTAACAGTTCAGTGTGCAAACCTCCATGTGGGCACACTCATTCTAACAGTTCAGTGTGCACACCTCCATGTGGACACATTTTAACACTTCATTGTACACAACTCCATGTGGACACAGTCATTCTAACACTTCAGTGTGTACACCTCCATGTGGACACACTCATTCTAACATTTCAGTGTACACACCTCCATGTGGACACACTCATTCTAACAGTTCAGTGTGCACACCTCCATGTGGGCACACTCATTCTAACAGTTCAGTGTGCACACCTCCACATGAACACACTCATTATAACAGTTCAGTGTGCACACCTCCATGTGGACACACTCATTCTTACAGTTCAGTGTGCACACCTCCATGTGAACACAATCATTCTAATAGTTCAGTGTGCACATCTCCATGTGGACACACTCATTCTAACTGTTCAGTGTGCACACCTCCTTGTGGGCACACTCATTCTAACAGTTCAGTGTGCACACCTCCATGTGTACACACTCATTCTAACAGTTCAGTGTGCACACCTCCATGTGGACACAATCATTCTAATAGTTGAGTGTGCACACCTCCCTGTGGACACACATATTCTAACAGTTCAGTGTGCACACTTCCATGTGGACACACTCATTCTAACAGTTCAGTGTGCACACCTCCATGTAAGCACACTCATTCTAACAGTTCAGTGTGCACAATTTCCATGTGGCGACAATCATTCTAACAGTTCAGCGTGCACACTTCCATGTGGACATAGTTATTCTAAAAGTTCAGTGTGCACACCTCCATATAGAAACAATCATTTTAACAGTTCAGTGTGCACACCTGCATGTGGAGACACTCATTCTAAGAGTTCAGTGTGCACACCTCCATGTGGGCACACTCATTCTAACAGTTCAGTGTGGACACCTCCATGTCGTCACACTCATTCTAACAGTTCAGTGTGCACACCTCCATGTGGACAACTCATTCTAACAGTTCAGTGTGCACACCTCCATGTGGACACACTCATTCTAACAGTTCAGTGTGCACACCTCCATGTGGACACACTCATTCTAACAGTTCAGTGTGCACACCTCCATGTGGGCACACTCATTCTAACAGTTCAGTGTGCACACCTCCACAGGAACACACTCATTATAACAGTTCAGTGTGCACACCTCCATGTAAACACAATCATTCTAATAGTTCAGTGTGCACACCTCCATGTGGACACAGTCATTCTAACAGTTCAGTGTGCACACCTCTATGTGGACACACTCATTCTACCAATTCAGTGTGCACACCTCCATGTGGACAAATTCTAACAGTTCAGTGTGCACACCTCCATGTGGACACAATATTATAACAGTTCAGTGTGCACACCTCGACAGGGACACAATCATTCTAACAGTTCAGTGTGCATACCTCCATGTGGACACACTCATTCTAACAGTTCAGTGTGCACACCTCCATGTGGACACAATCATTCTAATATTTCAGTGTGCACACTTCCATATGGACACAGTCATTCTAACAGTTCAGTGTGCACACTTCCATGTGGACACACTCATTCTAACAGTTCAGTGTGCACACCTCCATGGAAGCACACTCATTCTAACAGTTCAGTGTGCACACTTCCATGTGGCGACAATCATTCTAACAGTTCAGTGTGCACACTTCCATGTGGACATAGTTATTCTAAAAGTTCAGTGTGCACACCTCCATATAGAAACAATCATTTTAACAGTTCAGTGTGCACACCTGCATGTGGAGACACTCATTCTAAGAGTTCAGTGTGCACACCTCCATGTGGGCACACTCATTCTAACAGTTCAGTGTGGACACCTCCATGTGGTCACACTCATTCTAACAGTTCAGTGTGCACACCTCCATGTGGACACACTCATTCTAACAGTTCAGTGTGCACACCTCCATGTGGACACACTCATTCTAACAGTTCAGTGTGCACACCTCCATGTGGACACACTCATTCTAACAGTTCAGTGTGCACACCTCCATGTGGGCACACTCATTCTAACAGTTCAGTGTGCACACCTCCACAGGAACACACTCATTATAACAGTTCAGTGTGCACACCTCCATGTAAACACAATTATTCTAATAGTTCAGTGTGCACACCTCCATGTGGACACAGTCATTCTAACAGTTCAGTGTGCACACCTCCATGTGGACACACTCATTCTAACAGTTCAGTGTGCACACCTCCATGTGGGCACACTCATTCTAACAGTTCAGTGTGCACACCTCCACAGGAACACACTCATTATAACAGTTCAGTGTGCACACCTCCATGTGGACACACTCATTCTTACAGTTCAGTGTGCACACCTCCATGTGAACACAATCATTCTAATAGTTCAGTGTGCACATCTCCATGTGGACACACTCATTCTAACAGTTCAGTGTGCACACCTCCTTGTGGGCACACTCATTCTAACAGTTCAGTGTGCACACCTCCATGTTTACACACTCATTCTAACAGTTCAGTGTGCACACCTCCATGTGGACACAATCATTCTAATAGTTGAGTGTGCACACCTCCCTGTGGACACACATATTCTAACAGTTCAGTGTGCACACTTCCATGTGGACACACTCATTCTAACAGTTCAGTGTGCTCACCTCCATGTAAGCACACTCATTCTAACAGTTCAGTGTGCACACTTCCATGTGGCGACAATCATTCTAACAGTTCAGCGTGCACACTTCCATGTGGACATAGTTATTCTAAAAGTTCAGTGTGCACACCTCCATATAGAAACAATCATTTTAACAGTTCAGTGTGCACACCTGCATGTGGAGACACTCATTCTAAGAGTTCAGTGTGCACACCTCCATGTGGGCACACTCATTCTAACAGTTCAGTGTGGACACCTCCATGTGGTCACACTCATTCTAACAGTTCAGTGTGCACACCTCCATGTGGACAACTCATTCTAACAGTTCAGTGTGCACACCTCCATGTGGACACACTCATTCTAACAGTTCAGTGTGCACACCTCCATGTGGACACACTCATTCTAACAGTTCAGTGTGCACACCTCCATGTGGGCACACTCATTCTAACAGTTCAGTGTGCACACCTCCACAGGAACACACTCATTATAACAGTTCAGTGTGCACACCTCCATGTAAACACAATCATTCTAATAGTTCAGTGTGCACACCTCCATGTGGACACAGTCATTCTAACAGTTCAGTGTGCACACCTCTATGTGGACACACTCATTCTAACAATTCAGTGTGCACACCTCCATGTGGACATTCTAACATTTCAGTGTGCACACCTCCATGTGGACACAATATTATAACAGTTCAGTGTGCACACCTCGACAGGGACACAATCATTCTAACAGTTCAGTGTGCACACCTCCATGTGGACACACTCATTCTAACAGTTCAGTGTACACACCTCCATGTGGGCACACTCATTCTAACAGTTCTGTTTGCACACCTCCATGTGGACACACTCATTCTAACAGTTCAGTGTGCACACTTCCATGTGGGCACACTCATTCTAACAGTTCAGTGTGCATACCTCCATGTGGACACACTCATTCTAACAGTTCAGTGTGCACACCTCCATGTGGACACAATCATTCTAATATTTCAGTGTGCACACTTCCATATGGACACAGTCATTCTAACAGTTCAGTGTGCACACCTCCATGTGGACACAATCATTTTAACAGTTCTGTGTGCACACCTCCATGTGGACACACTTATTCTAACAGTTCAGTGTGCACACCTCCACAGGGACACACTCATTCTAACAGTTCAGTGTGCACACCACCATGTGGATACATTATAACATTTCAGTGTGCACACCTCCACAGGGACACACTCATTCTAACAGTTCAGTGTGCTAACCTCCATGTGGGCACACTCATTCTAACAGTTCAGTGTGCACACCTCCACAGGGACACACACATTCTAACAGTTCAGTGTGCAAACCTCCATGTGGGCACACTCATTCTAACAGTTCAGTGTGCACACCTCCATGTGGACACATTTTAACACTTCATTGTACACAACTCCATGTGGACACAGTCATTCTAACACTTCAGTGTGTACACCTCCATGTGGACACACTCATTCTAACATTTCAGTGTACACACCTCCATGTGGACACACTCATTCTAACAGTTCAGTGTGCACACCTCCATGTGGGCACACTCATTCTAACAGTTCAGTGTGCACACCTCCACATGAACACACTCATTATAACAGTTCAGTGTGCACACCTCCATGTGGACACACTCATTCTTACAGTTCAGTGTGCACACCTCCATGTGAACACAATCATTCTAATAGTTCAGTGTGCACATCTCCATGTGGACACACTCATTCTAACTGTTCAGTGTGCACACCTCCTTGTGGGCACACTCATTCTAACAGTTCAGTGTGCACACCTCCATGTGTACACACTCATTCTAACAGTTCAGTGTGCACACCTCCATGTGGACACAATCATTCTAATAGTTGAGTGTGCACACCTCCCTGTGGACACACATATTCTAACAGTTCAGTGTGCACACTTCCATGTGGACACACTCATTCTAACAGTTCAGTGTGCACACCTCCATGTAAGCACACTCATTCTAACAGTTCAGTGTGCACAATTTCCATGTGGCGACAATCATTCTAACAGTTCAGCGTGCACACTTCCATGTGGACATAGTTATTCTAAAAGTTCAGTGTGCACACCTCCATATAGAAACAATCATTTTAACAGTTCAGTGTGCACACCTGCATGTGGAGACACTCATTCTAAGAGTTCAGTGTGCACACCTCCATGTGGGCACACTCATTCTAACAGTTCAGTGTGGACACCTCCATGTGGTCACACTCATTCTAACAGTTCAGTGTGCACACCTCCATGTGGACAACTCATTCTAACAGTTCAGTGTGCACACCTCCATGTGGACACACTCATTCTAACAGTTCAGTGTGCACACCTCCATGTGGACACACTCATTCTAACAGTTCAGTGTGCACACCTCCATGTGGGCACACTCATTCTAACAGTTCAGTGTGCACACCTCCACAGGAACACACTCATTATAACAGTTCAGTGTGCACACCTCCATGTAAACACAATCATTCTAATAGTTCAGTGTGCACACCTCCATGTGGACACAGTCATTCTAACAGTTCAGTGTGCACACCTCTATGTGGACACACTCATTCTACCAATTCAGTGTGCACACCTCCATGTGGACAAATTCTAACAGTTCAGTGTGCACACCTCCATGTGGACACAATATTATAACAGTTCAGTGTGCACACCTCGACAGGGACACAATCATTCTAACAGTTCAGTGTGCATACCTCCATGTGGACACACTCATTCTAACAGTTCAGTGTGCACACCTCCATGTGGACACAATCATTCTAATATTTCAGTGTGCACACTTCCATATGGACACAGTCATTCTAACAGTTCAGTGTGCACACCTCCATGTGGACACAATCATTTTAACAGTTCTGTGTGCACACCTCCATGTGGACACACTTATTCTAACAGTTCAATGTGCACACCTCCACAGGGACACACTCATTCTAACAGTTCAGTGTGCACACCACCATGTGGATACATTATAACATTTCAGTGTGCACACCTCCACAGGGACACACTCATTCTAACAGTTCAGTGTGCTAACCTCCATGTGGGCACACTCATTCTAACAGTTCAGTGTGCACACCTCCACAGGGACACACACATTCTAACAGTTCAGTGTGCAAACCTCCATGTGGGCACACTCATTCTAACAGTTCAGTGTGCACACCTCCATGTGGACACATTTTAACACTTCATTGTACACAACTCCATGTGGACACAGTCATTCTAACACTTCAGTGTGTACACCTCCATGTGGACACACTCATTCTAACATTTCAGTGTACACACCTCCATGTGGACACACTCATTCTAACAGTTCAGTGTGCACACCTCCATGTGGGCACACTCATTCTAACAGTTCAGTGTGCACACCTCCACAGGAACACACTCATTATAACAGTTCAGTGTGCACACCTCCATGTGGACACACTCATTCTTACAGTTCAGTGTGCACACCTCCATGTGAACACAATCATTCTAATAGTTCAGTGTGCACATCTCCATGTGGACACACTCATTCTAACAGTTCAGTGTGCACACCTCCTTGTGGGCACACTCATTCTAACAGTTCAGTGTGCACACCTCCATGTGTACACACTCATTCTAACAGTTCAGTGTGCACACCTCCATGTGGACACAATCATTCTAATAGTTGAGTGTGCACACCTCCCTGTGGACACACATATTCTAACAGTTCAGTGTGCACACTTCCATGTGGACACACTCATTCTAACAGTTCAGTGTGCACACCTCCATGTAAGCACACTCATTCTAACAGTTCAGTGTGCACACTTCCATGTGGCGACAATCATTCTAACAGTTCAGCGTGCACACTTCCATGTGGACATAGTTATTCTAAAAGTTCAGTGTGCACACCTCCATATAGAAACAATCATTTTAACAGTTCAGTGTGCACACCTGCATGTGGAGACACTCATTCTAAGAGTTCAGTGTGCACACCTCCATGTGGGCACACTCATTCTAACAGTTCAGTGTGGACACCTCCATGTGGACACACTCATTCTAACAGTTCAGTGTGCACACCTCCATGTGGACACACTCATTCTAACAGTTCAGTGTGCACACTTCCATGTGGACACACTCATTCTAACAGTTCAGTGTGCACACTTCCATGTGGGCACACTCATTCTAACAGTTCAGTGTGCATACCTCCATGTGGACACACTCATTCTAACAGTTCAGTGTGCACACCTCCATGTGGACACAATCATTCTAATATTTCAGTGTGCACACTTCCATATGGACACAGTCATTCTAACAGTTCAGTGTGCACACCTCCATGTGGACACAATCATTTTAACAGTTCTGTGTGCACACCTCCATGTGGACACACTTATTCTAACAGTTCAGTGTGCACACCTCCACAGGGACACACTCATTCTAACAGTTCAGTGTGCACACCACCATGTGGATACATTATAACATTTCAGTGTGCACACCTCCACAGGGACACACTCATTCTAACAGTTCAGTGTGCTAACCTCCTTGTGGGCACACTCATTCTAACAGTTCAGTGTGCAAACCTCCATGTGGGCACACTCATTCTAACAGTTCAGTGTGCACACCTCCATGTGGACACATTTTAACACTTCATTGTACACAACTCCATGTGGACACACTCATTCTAACACTTCAGTGTGTACACCTCCATGTGGACACACTCATTCTAACATTTCAGTGTACACACCTCCATGTGGACACACTCATTCTAACAGTTCAGTGTGCACACCTCCATGTGGGCACACTCATTCTAACAGTTCAGTGTGCACACCTCCAGAGGAACACACTCATTATAACAGTTCAGTGTGCACACCTCCATGTGGACACACTCATTCTTACAGTTCAGTGTGCACACCTCCATGTGAACACAATCATTCTAATAGTTCAGTGTGCACATCTCCATGTGGACACACTCATTCTAACAGTTCAGTGTGCACACCTCCATATAGAAACAATCATTTTAACAGTTCAGTGTGCACACCTCCATGTGGAGACACTCATTCTATGAGTTCAGTGTGCACACCTCCATGTGGGCACACTCATTCTAACAGTTCAGTGTGGACACCTCCATGTGGTCACACTCATTCTAACAGTTCAGTGTGCACACCTCCATGTGGACAACTCATTCTAACAGTTCAGTGTGCACACCTCCATGTGGACACACTCATTCTAACAGTTCAGTGTGCACACCTCCATGTGGACACACTCATTCTAACAGTTCAGTGTGCACACCTCCATGTGGGCACACTCATTCTAACAGTTCAGTGTGCACACCTCCACAGGAACACACTCATTATAACAGTTCAGTGTGCACACCTCCATGTAAACACAATCATTCTAATAGTTCAGTGTGCACACCTCCATGTGGACACAGTCATTCTAACAGTTCAGTGTGCACACCTCTATGTGGACACACTCATTCTAACAATTCAGTGTGCACACCTCCATGTGGACAAATTCTAACAGTTCAGTGTGCACACCTCCATGTGGACACAATATTATAACAGTTCAGTGTGCACACCTCGACAGGGACACAATCATTCTAACAGTTCAGTGTGCACACCTCCATGTGGACACACTCATTCTAACAGTTCAGTGTACACACCTCCATGTGGGCACACTCATTCTAACAGTTCTGTTTGCACACCTCCATGTGGACACACTCATTCTAACAGTTCAGTGTTCACACTTCCATGTGGGCACACTCATTCTAACAGTTCAGTGTGCATACCTCCATGTGGACACACTCATTCTAACAGTTCAGTGTGCACACCTCCATGTGGACACAATCATTCTAATATTTCAGTGTGCACACTTCCATATGGACACAGTCATTCTAACAGTTCAGTGTGCACACCTCCATGTGGACACAATCATTTTAACAGTTCTGTGTGCACACCTCCATGTGGACACACTTATTCTAACAGTTCAGTGTGCACACCTCCACAGGGACACACTCATTCTAACAGTTCAGTGTGCACACCACCATGTGGATACATTATAACATTTCAGTGTGCACACCTCCACAGGGACACACTCATTCTAACAGTTCAGTGTGCTAACCTCCATGTGGGCACACTCATTCTAACAGTTCAGTGTGCACACCTCCACAGGGACACACACATTCTAACAGTTCAGTGTGCAAACCTCCATGTGGGCACACTCATTCTAACAGTTCAGTGTGCACACCTTCATGTGGACACATTTTAACACTTCATTGTACACAACTCCATGTGGACACAGTCATTCTAACACTTCAGTGTGTACACCTCCATGTGGACACACTCATTCTAACATTTCAGTGTACACACCTCCATGTGGACACACTCATTCTAACAGTTCAGTGTGCACACCTCCATGTGGGCACACTCATTCTAACAGTTCAGTGTGCACACCTCCACAGGAACACACTCATTATAACAGTTCAGTGTGCACACCTCCATGTGGACACACTCATTCTTACAGTTCAGTGTGCACACCTCCATGTGAACACAATCATTCTAATAGTTCAGTGTGCACATCTCCATGTGGACACACTCATACTAACAGTTCAGTGTGCACACCTCCTTGTGGGCACACTCATTCTAACAGTTCAGTGTGCACACCTCCATGTGTACACACTCATTCTAACAGTTCAGTGTGCACACCTCCATGTGGACACAATCATTCTAATAGTTGAGTGTGCACACCTCCCTGTGGACACACATATTCTAACAGTTCAGTGTGCACACTTCCATGTGGACACACTCATTCTAACAGTTCAGTGTGCACACCTCCATGTAAGCACACTCATTCTAACAGTTCAGTGTGCACACTTCCATGTGGCGACAATCATTCTAACAGTTCAGCGTGCACACTTCCATGTGGACATAGTTATTCTAAAAGTTCAGTGTGCACACCTCCATATAGAAACAATCATTTTAACAGTTCAGTGTGCACACCTGCATGTGGAGACACTCATTCTAAGAGTTCAGTGTGCACACCTCCATGTGGGCACACTCATTCTAACAGTTCAGTGTGGACACCTCCATGTGGTCACACTCATTCTAACAGTTCAGTGTGCACACCTCCATGTGGACAACTCATTCTAACAGTTCAGTGTGCACACCTCCATGTGGACACACTCATTCTAACAGTTCAGTGTGCACACCTCCATGTGGACACACTCATTCTAACAGTTCAGTGTGCACACCTCCATGTGGGCACACTCATTCTAACAGTTCAGTGTGCACACCTCCACAGGAACACACTCATTATAACAGTTCAGTGTGCACACCTCCATGTAAACACAATCATTCTAATAGTTCAGTGTGCACACCTCCATGTGGACACAGTCATTCTAACAGTTCAGTGTGCACACCTCTATGTGGACACACTCATTCTAACAATTCAGTGTGCACACCTCCATGTGGACAAATTCTAACAGTTCAGTGTGCACACCTCCATGTGGACACAATATTATAACAGTTCAGTGTGCACACCTCGACAGGGACACAATCATTCTAACAGTTCAGTGTGGACACCTCCATGTGGACACACTCATTCTAACAGTTCAGTGTACACACCTCCATGTGGGCACACTCATTCTAACAGTTCTGTTTGCACACCTCCATGTGGACACACTCATTCTAACAGTTCAGTGTGCACACTTCCATGTGGGCACACTCATTCTAACAGTTCAGTGTGCATACCTCCATGTGGACACACTCATTCTAACAGTTCAGTGTGCACACCTCCATGTGGACACAATCATTCTAATATTTCAGTGTGCACACTTCCATATGGACACAGTCATTCTAACAGTTCAGTGTGCACACCTCCATGTGGACACAATCATTTTAACAGTTCTGTGTGCACACCTCCATGTGGACACACTTATTCTAACAGTTCAGTGTGCACACCTCCACAGGGACACACTCATTCTAACAGTTCAGTGTGCACACCACCATGTGGATACATTATAACATTTCAGTGTGCACACCTCCACAGGGACACACTCATTCTAACAGTTCAGTGTGCTAACCTCCATGTGGACACATTTTAACACTTCATTGTACACAACTCCATGTGGACACACTCATTCTAACACTTCAGTGTGTACACCTCCATGTGGACACACTCATTCTAACATTTCAGTGTACACACCTCCATGTGGACACACTCATTCTAACAGTTCAGTGTGCACACCTCCATGTGGGCACACTCATTCTAACAGTTCAGTGTGCACACCTCCAGAGGAACACACTCATTATAACAGTTCAGTGTGCACACCTCCATGTGGACACACTCATTCTTACAGTTCAGTGTGCACACCTCCATGTGAACACAATCATTCTAATAGTTCAGTGTGCACATCTCCATGTGGACACACTCATTCTAACAGTTCAGTGTGCACACCTCCATATGGAAACAATCATTTTAACAGTTCAGTGTGCACACCTCCATGTGGAGACACTCATTCTATGAGTTCAGTGTGCACACCTCCATGTGGGCACACTCATTCTAACAGTTCAGTGTGGACACCTCCATGTGGTCACACTCATTCTAACAGTTCAGTGTGCACACCTCCATGTGGACAACTCATTCTAACAGTTCAGTGTGCACACCTCCATGTGGACACACTCATTCTAACAGTTCAGTGTGCACACCTCCATGTGGACACACTCATTCTAACAGTTCAGTGTGCACACCTCCATGTGGGCACACTCATTCTAACAGTTCAGTGTGCACACCTCCACAGGAACACACTCATTATAACAGTTCAGTGTGCACACCTCCATGTAAACACAATCATTCTAATAGTTCAGTGTGCACACCTCCATGTGGACACAGTCATTCTAACAGTTCAGTGTGCACACCTCTATGTGGACACACTCATTCTAACAATTCAGTGTGCACACCTCCATGTGGACAAATTCTAACAGTTCAGTGTGCACACCTCCATGTGGACACAATATTATAACAGTTCAGTGTGCACACCTCGACAGGGACACAATCATTCTAACAGTTCAGTGTGCACACCTCCATGTGGACACACTCATTCTAACAGTTCAGTGTACACACCTCCATGTGGGCACACTCATTCTAACAGTTCTGTTTGCACACCTCCATGTGGACACACTCATTCTAACAGTTCAGTGTTCACACTTCCATGTGGGCACACTCATTCTAACAGTTCAGTGTGCATACCTCCATGTGGACACACTCATTCTAACAGTTCAGTGTGCACACCTCCATGTGGACACAATCATTCTAATATTTCAGTGTGCACACTTCCATATGGACACAGTCATTCTAACAGTTCAGTGTGCACACCTCCATGTGGACACAATCATTTTAACAGTTCTGTGTGCACACCTCCATGTGGACACACTTATTCTAACAGTTCAGTGTGCACACCTCCACAGGGACACACTCATTCTAACAGTTCAGTGTGCACACCACCATGTGGATACATTATAACATTTCAGTGTGCACACCTCCACAGGGACACACTCATTCTAACAGTTCAGTGTGCTAACCTCCATGTGGGCACACTCATTCTAACAGTTCAGTGTGCACACCTCCACAGGGACACACACATTCTAACAGTTCAGTGTGCAAACCTCCATGTGGGCACACTCATTCTAACAGTTCAGTGTGCACACCTTCATGTGGACACATTTTAACACTTCATTGTACACAACTCCATGTGGACACAGTCATTCTAACACTTCAGTGTGTACACCTCCATGTGGACACACTCATTCTAACATTTCAGTGTACACACCTCCATGTGGACACACTCATTCTAACAGTTCAGTGTGCACACCTCCATGTGGGCACACTCATTCTAACAGTTCAGTGTGCACACCTCCACAGGAACACACTCATTATAACAGTTCAGTGTGCACACCTCCATGTGGACACACTCATTCTTACAGTTCAGTGTGCACACCTCCATGTGAACACAATCATTCTAATAGTTCAGTGTGCACATCTCCATGTGGACACACTCATTCTAACAGTTCAGTGTGCACACCTCCTTGTGGGCACACTCATTCTAACAGTTCAGTGTGCACACCTCCATGTGTACACACTCATTCTAACAGTTCAGTGTGCACACCTCCATGTGGACACAATCATTCTAATAGTTGAGTGTGCACACCTCCCTGTGGACACACATATTCTAACAGTTCAGTGTGCACACTTCCATGTGGACACACTCATTCTAACAGTTCAGTGTGCACACCTCCATGTAAGCACACTCATTCTAACAGTTCAGTGTGCACACTTCCATGTGGCGACAATCATTCTAACAGTTCAGCGTGCACACTTCCATGTGGACATAGTTATTCTAAAAGTTCAGTGTGCACACCTCCATATAGAAACAATCATTTTAACAGTTCAGTGTGCACACCTGCATGTGGAGACACTCATTCTAAGAGTTCAGTGTGCACACCTCCATGTGGGCACACTCATTCTAACAGTTCAGTGTGGACACCTCCATGTGGTCACACTCATTCTAACAGTTCAGTGTGCACACCTCCATGTGGACAACTCATTCTAACAGTTCAGTGTGCACACCTCCATGTGGACACACTCATTCTAACAGTTCAGTGTGCACACCTCCATGTGGACACACTCATTCTAACAGTTCAGTGTGCACACCTCCATGTGGGCACACTCATTCTAACAGTTCAGTGTGCACACCTCCACAGGAACACACTCATTATAACAGTTCAGTGTGCACACCTCCATGTAAACACAATCATTCTAATAGTTCAGTGTGCACACCTCCATGTGGACACAGTCATTCTAACAGTTCAGTGTGCACACCTCTATGTGGACACACTCATTCTAACAATTCAGTGTGCACACCTCCATGTGGACAAATTCTAACAGTTCAGTGTGCACACCTCCATGTGGACACAATATTATAACAGTTCAGTGTGCACACCTCGACAGGGACACAATCATTCTAACAGTTCAGTGTGGACACCTCCATGTGGACACACTCATTCTAACAGTTCAGTGTACACACCTCCATGTGGGCACACTCATTCTAACAGTTCTGTTTGCACACCTCCATGTGGACACACTCATTCTAACAGTTCAGTGTGCACACTTCCATGTGGGCACACTCATTCTAACAGTTCAGTGTGCATACCTCCATGTGGACACACTCATTCTAACAGTTCAGTGTGCACACCTCCATGTGGACACAATCATTCTAATATTTCAGTGTGCACACTTCCATATGGACACAGTCATTCTAACAGTTCAGTGTGCACACCTCCATGTGGACACAATCATTTTAACAGTTCTGTGTGCACACCTCCATGTGGACACACTTATTCTAACAGTTCAGTGTGCACACCTCCACAGGGACACACTCATTCTAACAGTTCAGTGTGCACACCACCATGTGGATACATTATAACATTTCAGTGTGCACACCTCCACAGGGACACACTCATTCTAACAGTTCAGTGTGCTAACCTCCATGTGGGCACACTCATTCTAACAGTTCAGTGTGCACACCTCCACAGGGACACACACATTCTAACAGTTCAGTGTGCAAACCTCCATGTGGGCACACTCATTCTAACAGTTCAGTGTGCACACCTCCATGTGGACACATTTTAACACTTCATTGTACACAACTCCATGTGGACACAGTCATTCTAACACTTCAGTGTGTACACCTCCATGTGGGCACACTCATTCTAACAGTTCAGTGTGCACACCTCCACAGGAACACACTCATTATAACAGTTCAGTGTGCACACCTCCATGTGGACACACTCATTCTTACAGTTCAGTGTGCACAGCTCCATGTGAACACAATCATTCTAATAGTTCAGTGTGCACATCTCCATGTGGACACACTCATTCTAACAGTTCAGTGTGCACACCTCCTTGTGGGCACACTCATTCTAACAGTTCAGTGTGCACACCTCCATGTGTACACACTCATTCTAACAGTTCAGTGTGCACACCTCCATGTGGACACAATCATTCTAATAGTTGAGTGTGCACACCTCCCTGTGGACACACATATTCTAACAGTTCAGTGTGCACACTTCAATGTGGACACACTCATTCTAACAGTTCAGTGTGCACACCTCCATGTAAGCACACTCATTCTAACAGTTCAGTGTGCACACTTCCATGTGGCGACAATCATTCTAACAGTTCAGCGTGCACACTTCCATGTGGACATAGTTATTCTAAAAGTTCAGTGTGCACACCTCCATATAGAAACAATCATTTTAACAGTTCAGTGTGCACACCTGCATGTGGAGACACTCATTCTAAGAGTTCAGTGTGCACACCTCCATGTGGGCACACTCATTCTAACAGTTCAGTGTGGACACCTCCATGTCGTCACACTCATTCTAACAGTTCAGTGTGCACACCTCCATGTGGACAACTCATTCTAACAGTTCAGTGTGCACACCTCCATGTGGACACACTCATTCTAACAGTTCAGTGTGCACACCTCCATGTGGACACACTCATTCTAACAGTTCAGTGTGCACACCTCCATGTGGGCACACTCATTCTAACAGTTCAGTGTGCACACCTCCACAGGAACACACTCATTATAACAGTTCAGTGTGCACACCTCCATGTAAACACAATCATTCTAATAGTTCAGTGTGCACACCTCCATGTGGACACAGTCATTCTAACAGTTCAGTGTGCACACCTCTATGTGGACACACTCATTCTAACAATTCAGTGTGCACACCTCCATGTGGACAAATTCTAACAGTTCAGTGTGCACACCTCCATGTGGACACAATATTATAACAGTTCAGTGTGCACACCTCGACAGGGACACAATCATTCTAACAGTTCAGTGTGCACACCTCCATGTGGACACACTCATTCTAACAGTTCAGTGTACACACCTCCATGTGGGCACACTCATTCTAACAGTTCTGTTTGCACACCTCCATGTGGACACACTCATTCTAACAGTTCAGTGTGCACACCACCATGTGGATACATTATAACAGTTCAGTGTGCACACCTCCATGTGGACACACTCATTCTAACAGTTCAGTGTGCACACTTCCATGTGGGCACACTCATTCTAACAGTTCAGTGTGCATACCTCCATGTGGACACACTCATTCTAACAGTTCAGTGTGCACACCTCCATGTGGACACAATCATTCTAATATTTCAGTGTGCACACTTCCATATGGACACAGTCATTCTAACAGTTCAGTGTGCACACCTCCATGTGGACACAATCATTTTAACAGTTCTGTGTGCACACCTCCATGTGGACACACTTATTCTAACAGTTCAGTGTGCACACCTCCACAGGGACACACTCATTCTAACAGTTCAGTGTGCACACCACCATGTGGATACATTATAACATTTCAGTGTGCACACCTCCACAGGGACACACTCATTCTAACAGTTCAGTGTGCTAACCTCCATGTGGGCACACTCATTCTAACAGTTCAGTGTGCACACCTCCACAGGGACACACACATTCTAACAGTTCAGTGTGCAAACCTCCATGTGGGCACACTCATTCTAACAGTTCAGTGTGCACACCTCCATGTGGACACATTTTAACACTTCATTGTACACAACTCCATGTGGACACAGTCATTCTAACACTTCAGTGTGTACACCTCCATGTGGACACACTCATTCTAACATTTCAGTGTACACACCTCCATGTGGACACACTCATTCTAACAGTTCAGTGTGCACACCTCCATGTGGGCACACTCATTCTAACAGTTCAGTGTGCACACCTCCACAGGAACACACTCATTATAACAGTTCAGTGTGCACACCTCCATGTGGACACACTCATTCTTACAGTTCAGTGTGCACACCTCCATGTGAACACAATCATTCTAATAGTTCAGTGTGCACATCTCCATGTGGACACACTCATTCTAACAGTTCAGTGTGCACACCTCCTTGTGGGCACACTCATTCTAACAGTTCAGTGTGCACACCTCCATGTGTACACACTCATTCTAACAGTTCAGTGTGCACACCTCCATGTGGACACAATCATTCTAATAGTTGAGTGTGCACACCTCCCTGTGGACACACATATTCTAACAGTTCAGTGTGCACACTTCCATGTGGACACACTCATTCTAACAGTTCAGTGTGCACACCTCCATGTAAGCACACTCATTCTAACAGTTCAGTGTGCACACTTCCATGTGGCGACAATCATTCTAACAGTTCAGCGTGCACACTTCCATGTGGACATAGTTATTCTAAAAGTTCAGTGTGCACACCTCCATATAGAAACAATCATTTTAACAGTTCAGTGTGCACACCTGCATGTGGAGACACTCATTCTAAGAGTTCAGTGTGCACAACTCCATGTGGGCACACTCATTCTAACAGTTCAGTGTGGACACCTCCATGTCGTCACACTCATTCTAACAGTTCAGTGTGCACACCTCCATGTGGACACACTCATTCTAACAGTTCAGTGTGCACACCTCCATGTGGACACACTCATTCTAACAGTTCAGTGTGCACACCTCCATGTGGGCACACTCATTCTAACAGTTCAGTGTGCACACCTCCACAGGAACACACTCATTATAACAGTTCAGTGTGCACACCTCCATGTAAACACAATCATTCTAATAGTTCAGTGTGCACACCTCCATGTGGACACAGTCATTCTAACAGTTCAGTGTGCACACCTCCATGTGGACACACTCATTCTAACAATTCAGTGTGCACACCTCCATGTGCACAAATTCTAACAGTTCAGTGTGCACACCTCCATGTGGACACAATATTATAACAGTTCAGTGTGCACACCTCGACAGGGACACAATCATTCTAACAGTTCAGTGTGCACACCTCCACAGGGACACACTCATTCTAACAGTTCAGTGTACACACCTCCATGTGGGCACACTCATTCTAACAGTTCTGTTTGCACACCTCCATGTGGACACATTTTAACACTTCATTGTACAAACCTACATGTGGACACACTCATTCTAACACTTCAGTGTGTACACCTCCATGTGGACACACTCATTCTAACAGTTCAGTGTATACACCTCCATGTGGACAAACTCATTCTAACAGTTCAGTGTGCACACCTCCATGTGGGCACACTCATTCTAACAGTTCAGTGTGCACACCTCCACAGGAACACACTCATTATAACAGTTCAGTGTGCACACCTCCATGTGGACACACTCATTCTAACAGTTCAGTGTGCACACCTCCATGTGAACACAATCATTCTAATAGTTCAGTGTGCACACCTCCATGTGGACACAGTCATTCTAACAGTTCAGTGTGCACACCTGCATGTGGACACACTCATTCTAACAGTTCAGTGTGCACACCTCCATGTGGACACAAACATTTTAACAGTTCTGTGTGCACACCTCCATGTGGACACACTTATTCTAACAGTTCAGTGTGCACACCTCCACAGGAACACACCCATTCTAACAGTTCAGTGTGCACACCACCATGTGGACACATTATAACAGTTCAGTGTGCACACCTCCACAGGAACACACCCATTCTAACAGTTCAGTGTGCACACCACCATGTGGACACATTATAACAGTTCAGTGTGCACACCACCATGTGGACACAATATTCTAACAGTTCAGTGTGCACACCTCCACAAGGACACAATCATTCTAACATTTCAGTGTGCACATCTCCATGTGGACACACTCATTCTAACAGTTCAGTGTGCACACCTCCATGTGGACACACTCATTCTAACAGTTCTGTTTGCACACCTCCATGTGGACACACTCATTCTAACAGTTCAGTGTGCACACTTCCATGTGGGCACACTCATTCTAACAGTTCAGTGTGCATACCTCCATGTGGACACACTCATTCTAACAGTTCAGTGTGCACACCTCCATGTGGACACAATCATTCTAATATTTCAGTGTGCACACTTCCATATGGACACAGTCATTCTAACAGTTCAGTGTGCACACCTCCATGTGGACACAATCATTTTAACAGTTCTGTGTGCACACCTCCATGTGGACACACTTATTCTAACAGTTCAGTGTGCACACCTCCACAGGGACACACTCATTCTAACAGTTCAGTGTGCACACCACCATGTGGATACATTATAACATTTCAGTGTGCACACCTCCACAGGGACACACTCATTCTAACAGTTCAGTGTGCTAACCTCCATGTGGGCACACTCATTCTAACAGTTCAGTGTGCACACCTCCACAGGGACACACACATTCTAACAGTTCAGTGTGCAAACCTCCATGTGGGCACACTCATTCTAACAGTTCAGTGTGCACACCTCCATGTGGACACATTTTAACACTTCATTGTACACAACTCCATGTGGACACAGTCATTCTAACACTTCAGTGTGTACACCTCCATGTGGACACACTCATTCTAACATTTCAGTGTACACACCTCCATGTGGACACACTCATTCTAACAGTTCAGTGTGCACACCTCGATGTGGGCACACTCATTCTAACAGTTCAGTGTGCACACCTCCACAGGAACACACTCATTATAACAGTTCAGTGTGCACACCTCCATGTGGACACACTCATTCTTACAGTTCAGTGTGCACACCTCCATGTGAACACAATCTTTCTAATAGTTCAGTGTGCACATCTCCATGTGGACACACTCATTCTAACAGTTCAGTGTGCACACCTCCTTGTGGGCACACTCATTCTAACAGTTCAGTGTGCACACCTCCATGTGTACACACTCATTCTAACAGTTCAGTGTGCACACCTCCATGTGGACACAATCATTCTGATAGTTGAGTGTGCACACCTCCCTGTGGACACACATATTCTAACAGTTCATTGTGCACACTTCCATGTGGACACACTCATTCTAACAGTTCAGTGTGCACACCTCCATGTAAGCACACTCATTCTAACAGTTCAGTGTGCACACTTCCATGTGGCGACAATCATTCTAACAGTTCAGCGTGCACACTTCCATGTGGACATAGTTATTCTAAAAGTTCAGTGTGCACACCTCCATATAGAAACAATCATTTTAACAGTTCAGTGTGCACACCTGCATGTGGAGACACTCATTCTAAGAGTTCAGTGTGCACACCTCCATGTGGGCACACTCATTCTAACAGTTCAGTGTGGACACCTCCATGTGGTCACACTCATTCTAACAGTTCAGTGTGCACACCTCCATGTGGAAAACTCATTCTAACAGTTCAGTGTGCACACCTCCATGTGGACACACTCATTCTAACAGTTCAGTGTGCACACCTCCATGTGGACACAATCATTCTAATAGTTGAGTGTGCACACCTCCCTGTGGACACACATATTCTAACAGTTCAGTGTGCACACTTCCATGTGGACACACTCATTCTAACAGTTCAGTGTGCACACCTCCATGTAAGCACACTCATTCTAACAGTTCAGTGTGCACACTTCCATGTGGCGACAATCATTCTAAAAGTTCAGTGTGCACACCTCCATATAGAAACAATCATTTTAACAGTTCAGTGTGCACACCTGCATGTGGAGACACTCATTCTAAGAGTTCAGTGTGCACACCTCCATGTGGGCACACTCATTCTAACAGTTCAGTGTGGACACCTCCATGTCGTCACACTCATTCTAACAGTTCAGTGTGCACACCTCCATGTGGACACACTCATTCTAACAGTTCAGTGTGCACACCTCCATGTGGACACACTCATTCTAACAGTTCAGTGTGCACACCTCCATGTGGACACACTCATTCTAACAGTTCAGTGTGCACACCTCCATGTGGGCACACTCATTCTAACAGTTCAGTGTGCACACCTCCACAGGAACACACTCATTATAACAGTTCAGTGTGCACACCTCCATGTAAACACAATCATTCTAATAGTTCAGTGTGCACACCTCCATGTGGACACAGTCATTCTAACAGTTCAGTGTGCACACCTCCATGTGGACACACTCATTCTAACAATTCAGTGTGCACACCTCCATGTGCACAAATTCTAACAGTTCAGTGTGCACACCTCCATGTGGACACAATATTATAACAGTTCAGTGTGCACTCCTCGACAGGGACACAATCATTCTAACAGTTCAGTGTGCACACCTCCATGTGGACACACTCATTCTAACAGTTCAGTGTACACACCTCCATGTGGGCACACTCATTCTAACAGTTCTGTTTGCACACCTCCATGTGGACACATTTTAACACTTCATTGTACACACCTCCATGTGGACACACTCATTCTAACACTTCAGTGTGTACACCTCCATGTGGACACACTCATTCTAACAGTTCAGTGTACACACCTCCATGTGGACACACTCATTCTAACAGTTCAGTGTGCACACCTCCATGTGGGCACACTCATTCTAACAGTTCAGTGTGCACACCTCCACAGGAACCCACTCATTATAACAGTTCAGTGTGCACACCTCCATGTGGACACACTCATTCTAACAGTTCAGTGTGCACACCTCCATGTGAACACAATCATTCTAATAGTTCAGTGTGCACACCTCCATGTGGACACAGTCATTCTAACAGTTCAGTGTGCACACCTCCATGTGGACACACTCATTCTAACAGTTCAGTGTGCACACCTCCATGTGGACACAAACATTTTAACAGTTCTGTGTGCACACCTCCATGTGGACACACTAATTCTAACAGTTCAGTGTGCACACCTCCACAGGGACACACTCATTCTAACAGTTCAGTGTGCACACCTCCATGTGGACACAATATTCTAACAGTTCAGTGTGCACACCTCCACAAGGACACAATCATTCTAACATTTCAGTGTGCACATCTCCATGTGGACACACTCATTCTAACAGTTCAGTGTGCACACCTCCTTGTGGGCACACTAATTCTAACAGTTCAGTGTGCACACCTCCATGTGGACACAATCATTCTAATAGTTGAGTGTGCACACCTCCCTGTGGACACACTTATTCTAACAGTTCAGTGTGCAAACTTCCATGTGGACACACTCATTCTAACAGTTCAGTGTGCACACCTCCATGTAAGCACACTCATTCTAACAGTTCAGTGTGCACACCTCCATGTGGATACATTATAACAGTTCAGTGTGCACACCTCCATGTGGACACACTCATTCTAACAGTTCAGTGTGCACACCTCCATGTGAACACAATCATTCTAATAGTTCAGTGTGCACATCTCCATGTGGACACACTCATTCTAACAGTTCAGTGTGCACACCTCCTTGTGGGCACACTCATTCTAACAGTTCAGTGTGCACACCTCCATGTGTACACACTCATTCTAACAGTTCAGTGTGCACACCTCCATGTGGACACAATCATTCTAATAGTTGAGTGTGCACACCTCCCTGTGGACACACATATTCTAACAGTTCAGTGTGCACACTTCCATGTGGACACACTCATTCTAACAGTTCAGTGTGCACACCTCCATGTAAGCACACTCATTCTAACAGTTCAGAGTGCACACTTCCATGTGGCGACAATCATTCTAACAGTTCAGCGTGCACACTTCCATGTGGACATAGTTATTCTAAAAGTTCAGTGTGCACACCTCCATATAGAAACAATCATTTTAACAGTTCAGTGTGCACACCTGCATGTGGAGACACTCATTCTAAGAGTTCAGTGTGCACACCTCCATGTGGGCACACTCATTCTAACAGTTCAGTGTGGACACCTCCATGTCGTCACACTCATTCTAACAGTTCAGTGTGCACACCTCCATGTGGACACACTCATTCTAACAGTTCAGTGTGCACACCTCCATGTGGACACACTCATTCTAACACTTCAGTGTGCACACCTCCATGTGGACACACTCATTCTAACAGTTCAGTGTGCACACCTCCATGTGGGCACACTCATTCTAACAGTTCAGTGTGCACACCTCCACAGGAACACACTCATTATAACAGTTCAGTGTGCACACCTCCATGTAAACACAATCATTCTAATAGTCAGTGTGCACACCTCCATGTGGACACACTCATTCTAACAATTCAGTGTGCACACCTCCATGTGCACAAATTCTAACAGTTCAGTGTGCACACCTCCACAGGAACACACTCATTATAACAGTTCAGTGTGCACACCTCGACAGGGACACAATCATTCTAACAGTTCAGTGTGCACACCTCCATGTGGACACACTCATTCTAACAGTTCAGTGTACACACCTCCATGTGGGCACACTCATTCTAACAGTTCTCTTTGCACACCTCCATGTGGACACACTCATTCTAACAGTTCAGTGTGCACACTTCCATGTGGGCACACTCATTCTAACAGTTCAGTGTGCATACCTCCATGTGGACACACTCATTCTAACAGTTCAGTGTGCACACCTCCATGTGGACACAATCATTCTAATATTTCAGTGTGCACACTTCCATATGGACACAGTCATTCTAACAGTTCAGTGTGCACACCTCCATGTGGACACAATCAATTTAACAGTTCTGTGTGCACACCTCCACGTGGACACACTTATTCTAACAGTTCAGTGTGCACACCTCCACAGGGACACACTCATTCTAACAGTTCAGTGTGCACACCAACATGTGGATACATTATAACATTTCAGTGTGCACACCTCCACAGGGACACACTCATTCTAACAGTTCAGTGTGCTAACCTCCATGTGGGCACACTCATTCTAACAGTTCAGTTTGCACACCTCCACAGGGACACACTCATTCTAACAGTTCAGTGTGCACACCTCCACAGGGACACACACATTCTAACAGTTCAGTGTGCAAACCTCCATGTGGGCACACTCATTCTAACAGTTCAGTGTGCTCACCTCCATGTGGGCACACTCATTCTAACAGTTCAGTGTGCACACCACCACAGGAACACACTCATTATAACAGTTCAGTGTGCACACCTCCATGTGGACACACTCATTCTAACAGTTCAGTGTGCACACCTCCACAGGAACACACTCATTATAACAGTTCAGTGTGCACAACTCCATGTAAACACAATCATTCTAATAGTTCAGTGTGCACACCTCCTTGTGGGCACACTCATTCTAACAGTTCAGTGTGCACACCTCCATGTGTACACACTCATTCTAACAGTTCAGTGTGCACACCTCCATGTGGAAACAATCATTCTAATAGTTGAGTGTGCACACTGTGGACACACATATTCTAACAGTTCAGTGTGTACACTTCCATGTGGACACACTCATTCTAACAGTTCAGTGTGCACACCTCCATGGAAGCACACTCATTCTAACAGTTCAGTGTGCACACTTCCATGTGGCGACAATCATTCTAACAGTTCAGTGTGCACACTTCCATGTGGACATAGTTATTCTAAAAGTTCAGTGTGCACACCTCCATATAGAAACAATCATTTTAACAGTTCAGTGTGCACACCTGCAAGTGGAGACACTCATTCTAAGAGTTCAGTGTGCACACCTCCATGTGGGCACACTCATTCTAACAGTTCAGTGTGGACACCTCCATGTGGTCACACTCATTCTAACAGTTCAGTGTGCACACCTCCATGTGGACACACTCATTCTAACAGTTCAGTGTGCACACCTCCATGTGGACACACTCATTCTAACAGTTCAGTGTTCACACCTCCATGTGGACACACTCATTCTAACAGTTCAGTGTGCACACCTCCATGTGGGCACACTCATTCTAACAGTTCAGTGTGCACACCTCCACAGGAACACACTCATTATAACAGTTCAGTGTGCACAACTCCATGTAAACACAATCATTCTAATAGTTCAGTGTGCACACCTCCATGTGGACACAGTCATTCTAACAGTTCAATGTGCACACCTCCATGTGGACACACTCATTCTAACAATTCAGTGTGCACACCTCCATGTGCACAAATTCTAACAGTTCAGTGTGCACACCTCCATGTGGACACAGTCATTCTAACAGTTCAGTATGCACACCTCCACAGGGACACAATCATTCTAACATTTCAGTGTGCACATCTCCATGTGGACACACTCATTCTAACAGTTCAGTGTGCACACCTCCATGTGTACACACTCATTCTAGCAGTTCAGTGTGCACACCTCCATGTGGACACAATCATTCTAATAGTTGAGTGTGCACACCTCCCTGTG
Source organism: Peromyscus eremicus (assembly GCF_949786415.1). NCBI lineage: Eukaryota > Metazoa > Chordata > Mammalia > Rodentia > Cricetidae > Peromyscus > Peromyscus eremicus. Next base: position 48,271 of record NW_026734636.1, read on the forward strand.
GACACACTTATTCTAACAGTTCAGTGTGCAAACTTCCATGTGGACACACTCATTCTAACAGTTCAGTGTGCACACCTCCATGTGGGCACACTCATTCTAACAGTTCAGTGTGCACACCACCACAGGAACACACTCATTATAACAGTTCAGTGTGCACACCTCCATGTGGACACACTCATTCTAACAGTTCAGTGTGCACACCTCCATGTGAACACAATCATTCTAATAGTTCAGTGTGCACATCTCCATGTGGACACACTCATTCTAACAGTTCAGTGTGCACACCTCCTTGTGGGCACACTCATTCTAACAGTTCATTGTGCACACCTCCATGTGTACACACTCATTCTAACAGTTCAGTGTGCACACCTCCATGTGGAAACAATCATTCTAATAGTTGAGTGTGCACACTGTGGACACACATATTCTAACAGTTCAGTGTGCACACTTCCATGTGGACACACTCATTCTAACAGTTCAGTGTGCACACCTCCATGGAAGCACACTCATTCTAACAGTTCAGTGTGCACACTTCCATGTGGCGACAATCATTCTAACAGTTCAGTGTGCACACTTCCATGTGGACATAGTTATTCTAAAAGTTCAGTGTGCACACCTCCATATAGAAACAATCATTTTAACAGTTCAGTGTGCACACCTGCATGTGGAGACACTCATTCTAAGAGTTCAGTGTGCACACCTCCATGTGGGCACACTCATTCTAACAGTTCAGTGTGGACACCTCCATGTGGTCACACTCATTCTAACAGTTCAGTGTGCACACCTCCATGTGGACACACTCATTCTAACAGTTCAGTGTGCACACCTCGACAGGGACACAATCATTCTAACAGTTCAGTGTGCACACCTCCATGTGGACACACTCATTCTAACAGTTCAGTGTACACACCTCCATGTGGGCACACTCATTCTAACAGTTCTGTTTGCACATCTCCATGTGGACACACTCATTCTAACAGTTCAGAGTGCACACTTCCATGTGGGCACACTCATTCTAACAGTTCAGTGTGCATACCACCATGTGGACACACTCATTCTAACAGTTCAGTGTGCACACCTCCATGTGGACACAATCATTCTAATATTTCAGTGTGCACACTTCCATATGGACACAGTCATTCTAACAGTTCAGTGTGCACACCTCCATGTGGACACACTTATTCTAACAGTTCAGTGTGCACACCTCCACAGGGACACACTCATTCTAACAGTTCAGTGTGCACACCACCATGTGGATACATTATAACATTTCAGTGTGCACACCTCCACAGGGACACACTCATTCTAACAGTTCAGTGTGCTAACCTCCATGTGGGCACACTCATTCTAACAGTTCAGTGTGCACACCTCCACAGGAACACACTCATTATAACAGTTCAGTGTGCACACCTCCATGTGGACACACTCATTCTAACAGTTCAGTGTGCACACCTCCATGTGAACACAATCATTCTAATAGTTCAGTGTGCACACCTCCATGTGGACACAGTCATTCTAACAGTTCAGTGTGCACACCTCCATGTGGACACACTCATTCTAACAGTTCAGTGTGCACACCTCCATGTGGACACAAACATTTTAACAGTTCTGTGTGCACACCTCCATGTGGACACACTTATTCTAACAGTTCAGTGTGCACACCTCCACAGGGACACACTCATTCTAACAGTTCAGTGTGCACACCACCATGTGGACACATTATAACGGTTCAGTGTGCACACCTACATGTGGACACACTCATTCAAACAGTTCAGTGTGCACACCTCCATGTGGACACAATATTCTAACAGTTCAGTGTGCACACCTCCACAGGTTCACAATCATTCTAACATTTCAGTGTGCACATCTCCATGTGGACACACTCATTCTAACAGTTCAGTGTGCACACCTCCTTGTGGGCACACTAATTCTAACAGTTCAGTGTGCACACCTCCATGTGTACACACTCATTCTAACAGTTCAGTGTGCACACCTCCATGTGGACACAATCATTCTAATAGTTGAGTGTGCACACCTCCCTGTGGACACACTTATTCTAACAGTTCAGTGTGCAAACTTCCATGTGGACACACTCATTCTAACAGTTCAGTGTGCACACCTCCATGTGGGCACACTCATTCTAACAGTTCAGTGTGCACACCTCCACAGGAACACACTCATTATAACAGTTCAGTGTGCACACCTCCATGTGGACACACTCATTCTAACAGTTCAGTGTGCACACCTCCATGTGAACACAATCATTCTAATAGTTCAGTGTGCACATCTCCATGTGGACACACTCATTCTAACAGTTCAGTGTGCACACCTACTTTGGGCACACTCATTCTAACAGTTCAGTGTGCACACCTCCATGTGTTCACACTCATTCTAACAGTTCAGTGTGCACACCTCCATGTGGACACAATCATTCTAATAGTTGAGTGTGCAAACCTCCCTGTGGACACACATATTCTAACAGTTCAGTGTGCACACTTCCATGTGGACACACTCATTCTAACAGTTCAGTGTGCACACCTCCATGTAAGCACACTCATTCTAACAGTTCAGTGTGCACACTTCCATGTGGACATAGTTATTCTAAAAGTTCAGTGTGCACACCTCCATATAGAAACAATCATTTTAACAGTTCAGTGTGCACACCTGCATGTGGAGACACTCATTCTAAGAGTTCAGTGTGCACACCTCCATGTGGGCACACTCATTCTAACAGTTCAGTGTGGACACATCCATGTGGTCACACTCATTCTAACAGTTCAGTGTGCACACCTCCATGTGGACACACTCATTCTAACAGTTCAGTGTGCACACCTCCATGTGGACACACTCATTCTAACAGTTCAGTGTACACACCTCCATGTGGGCACACTCATTCTAACAGTTCTGTTTGCACATCTCCATGTGGACACACTCATTCTAACAGTTCAGAGTGCACACTTCCATGTGGGCACACTCATTCTAACAGTTCAGTGTGCATACCACCATGTGGACACACTCATTCTAACAGTTCAGTGTGCACACCTCCATGTGGACACAATCATTCTAATATTTCAGTGTGCACACTTCCATATGGACACAGTCATTCTAACAGTTCAGTGTGCACACCTCCATGTGGACACACTTATTCTAACAGTTCAGTGTGCACACCTCCACAGGGACACACTCATTCTAACAGTTCAGTGTGCACACCACCATGTGGATACATTATAACATTTCAGTGTGCACACCTCCACAGGGACACACTCATTCTAACAGTTCAGTGTGCTAACCTCCATGTGGGCACACTCATTCTAACAGTTCAGTGTGCACACCTCCACAGGAACACACTCATTATAACAGTTCAGTGTGCACACCTCCATGTGGACACACTCATTCTAACAGTTCAGTGTGCACACCTCCATGTGAACACAATCATTCTAATAGTTCAGTGTGCACACCTCCATGTGGACACAGTCATTCTAACAGTTCAGTGTGCACACCTCCATGTGGACACACTCATTCTAACAGTTCAGTGTGCACACCTCCATGTGGACACAAACATTTTAACAGTTCTGTGTGCACACCTCCATGTGGACACACTTATTCTAACAGTTCAGTGTGCACACCTCCACAGGGACACACTCATTCTAACAGTTCAGTGTGCACACCACCATGTGGACACATTATAACGGTTCAGTGTGCACACCTACATGTGGACACACTCATTCAAACAGTTCAGTGTGCACACCTCCATGTGGACACAATATTCTAACAGTTCAGTGTGCACACCTCCACAGGTTCACAATCATTCTAACATTTCAGTGTGCACATCTCCATGTGGACACACTCATTCTAACAGTTCAGTGTGCACACCTGCTTGTGGGCACACTAATTCTAACAGTTCAGTGTGCACACCTCCATGTGTACACACTCATTCTAACAGTTCAGTGTGCACACCTCCATGTGGACACAATCATTCTAATAGTTGAGTGTGCACACCTCCCTGTGGACACACTTATTCTAACAGTTCAGTATGCAAACTTCCATGTGGACACACTCATTCTAACAGTTCAGTGTGCACACCTCCATGTGGGCACACTCATTCTAACAGTTCAGTGTGCACACCTCCACAGGAACACACTCATTATAACAGTTCAGTGTGCACACCTCCATGTGGACACACTCATTCTAACAGTTCAGTGTGCACACCTCTATGTGAACACAATCATTCTAATAGTTCAGTGTGCACATCTCCATGTGGACACACTCATTCTAACAGTTCAGTGTGCACACCTACTTTGGGCACACTCATTCTAACAGTTCAGTGTGCACACCTCCATGTGTACACACTCATTCTAACAGTTCAGTGTGCACACCTCCATGTGGACACAATCATTCTAATAGTTGAGTGTGCAAACCTCCCTGTGGACACACATATTCTAACAGTTCAGTGTGCACACTTCCATGTGGACACACTCATTCTAACAGTTCAGTGTGCACACCTCCATGTAAGCACACTCATTCTAACAGTTCAGTGTGCACACTTCCATGTGGACATAGTTATTCTAAAAGTTCAGTGTGCACACCTCCATATAGAAACAGTCATTTTAACAGTTCAGTGTGCACACCTGCATGTGGAGACACTCATTCTAAGAGTTCAGTGTGCACACCTCCATGTGGGCACACTCATTCTAATAGTTCAGTGTGGACACATCCATGTGGTCACACTCATTCTAACAGTTCAGTGTGCACACCTCCATGTGGACACACTCATTCTAACAGTTCAGTGTGCACACCTCCATGTGGACACACTCATTCTAACAGTTCAGTGTGCACACCTCCATGTGGACACACTCATTCTAACAGTTCAGTGTGCACACCTCCATGTGGGCACACTCATTCTAACAGTTCTGTGTGCACACCTCCACAGGAACACACTCATTATAACAGTTCAGTGTGCAAACCTCCATGTAAACACAATCATTCTAATAGTTCAGTGTGCACACCTCCATGTGGACACAGTCATTCTAACAGTTCAGTGTGCACACCTCCATGTGGACACACTCATTCTAACAATTCAGTGTGCACACCTCCATGTGCACAAATTCTAACAGTTCAGTGTGCACACCTCCATGTGGACACAATATTATAACAGTTCAGTGTGCATACCTCCATGTGTACACACTCATTCTAACAGTTCAGTGTGCACACCTCCATGTGGACACAATCATTCTAATATTTCAGTGTGCACACTTCCATATGGACACAGTCATTCTAACAGTTCAGTGTGCACACCTCCATGTGGACACAATCATTTTAACAGTTCTGTGTGCACACCTCCATGTGGACACACTTATTCTAACAGTTCAGTGTGCACACCTCCACAGGGACACACTCATTCTAACAGTTCAGTGTGCACACCACCATGTGGATACATTATCACATTTCAGTGTGCACACCTCCACAGGGACACACTCATTCTAACAGTTCAGTGTGCTAACCTCCATGTGGGCACACTCATTTTAACAGTTCAGTGTGCACACCTCCACAGGGACACACTCATTCTAACAGTTCAGTGTGCAAACCTCCATGTGGGCACACTCATTCTAACAGTTCAGTGTGCACACCTCCATGTGGACACATTTTAACACTTCATTGTACAAACCTCCATGTGGACACACTCATTCTAACACTTCAGTGTGTACACCTCCATGTGGACACACTCATTCTAACATTTCAGTGTACACACCTCCATGTGGACACACTCATTCTAACAGTTCAGTGTGCACACCTCCATGTGGGCACACTCATTCTAACAGTTCAGTGTGCACACCTCCACAGGAACACACTCATTATAACAGTTCAGTGTGCACACCTCCATGTGGACACACTCATTCTAACAGTTCAGTGTGCACACCTCCATGTGAACACAATCATTCTAATAGTTCAGTGTGCACATCTCCATGTGGACACACTCATTCTAACAGTTCAGTGTGCACACTTCCATGTGGACACACTCATTCTAACAGTTCAGTGTGCACACCTCCATGTAAGCACACTCATTCTAACAGTTCAGTGTGCACACTTCCATGTGGCGACAATCATTCTAACAGTTCAGTGTGCACACTTCCATGTGGACATAGTTATTCTAACAGTTCAGTGTGCACACCTCCATATAGAAACAATCATTTTAACAATTCAGTGTGCACACCTCCATGTGGAGACACTCATTCTAAGAGTTCAGTGTGCACACCTCCATGTGGGCACACTCATTCTAACAGTTCAGTGTGGACACCTCCATGTGGTCACACTCATTCTAACAGTTCAGTGTGCACACCTCCATGTGGACAACTCATTCTAACAGTTCAGTGTGCACACCTCCATGTGGACACACTCATTCTAACAGTTCAGTGTGCACACCTCCATGTGGACACACTCATTCTAACAGTTCAGTGTGCACACCTCCACGTGGGCACACTCATTCTAACAGTTCAGTGTGCACACCTCCACAGGAACACACTCATTATAACAGTTCAGTGTGCACACCTCCATGTAAACACAGTCATTCTAATAATTCAGTGTGCACACCTCCATGTGGACACAGTCATTCTAACAATTCAGTGTGCACACCTCTATGTGGACACACTCATTCTAACAATTCAGTGTGCACACCTCCATGTGGACAAATTCTAACAGTTCAGTGTGCACACCTCCATGTGGACACAATATTATAACAGTTCAGTGTGCACACCTCGACAGGGACACAATCATTCTAACAGTTCAGTGTGCACACCTCCATGTGGACACACTCATTCTAACAGTTCAGTGTACACACCTCCATGTGGGCACACTCATTCTAACAGTTCTGTTTGCACACCTCCATGTGGACACACTCATTCTAACAGTTCAGTGTGCACACTTCCATGTGGGCACACTCATTCTAACAGTTCAGTGTGCACACCTCCATGTGGAAACAATCATTGTAATAGTTGAGTGTGCACACTGTGGACACACATATTCTAACAGTTCAGTGTGCACACTTCCATGTGGACACACTCATTCTAACAGTTCAGTGTGCACACCTCCATGGAAGCACACTCATTCTAACAGTTCTGTGTGCACACTTCCATGTGGCGACAATCATTCTAACAGTTCAGTGTGCACACTTCCATGTGGACATAGTTATTCTAAAAGTTCAGTGTGCACACCTCCATATAGAAACAATCATTTTAACAGTTCAGTGTGCACACCTGCATGTGGAGACACTCATTCTAAGAGTTCAGTGTGCACACCTCCATGTGGGCACACTCATTCTAACAGTTCAGTGTGGACACCTCCATGTGGTCACACTCATTCTAACAGTTCAGTGTGCACACCTCCATGTGGACACACTCATTCTAACAGTTCAGTGTGCACACCTCCATGTGGACACACTCATTCTAACAGTTCAGTGTGCACACCTCCATGTGGACACACTCATTCTAACAGTTCAGTGTGCACACCTCCATGTGGACACACACATTCTAACAGTTCAGTGTGCACACCTCCACAGGAACACACTCATTATAACAGTTCAGTGTGCACACCTCCATGTAAACACAATCATTCTAATAGTTCAGTGTGCACACCTCCATGTGGACACAGTCATTCTAACAGTTCAGTGTGCACACCTCCATGTGGACACACTCATTCTAACAATTCAGTGTGCACACCTCCATGTGCACAAATTCTAACAGTTCAGTGTGCACACCTCCATGTGGACACAATATTATAACAGTTCAGTGTGCACACCTCGACAGGGACACAATCATTCTAACAGTTCAGTGTGCACACCTCCATGTGGACACACTCATTCTAACAGTTCAGTGTACACACCTCCATGTGGGCACACTCATTCTAACAGTTCTGTTTGCACATCTCCATGTGGACACACTCATTCTAACAGTTCAGTGTGCACACTTCCATGTGGGCACACTCATTCTAACAGTTCAGTGTGCATACCACTATGTGGACACACTCATTCTAACATTTCAGTGTGCACACCTCCATGTGGACACAATCATTCTAATATTTCAGTGTGCACACTTCCATATGGACACAGTCATTCTAACAGTTCAGTGTGCACACCTCCATGTGGACACACTTATTCTAACAGTTCAGTGTGCACACCTCCACAGGGACACACTCATTCTAACAGTTCAGTGTGCACACCACCATGTGGATACATTATAACATTTCAGTGTGCACACCTCCACAGGGACACACTCATTCTAACAGTTCAGGGTGCTAACCTCCATGTGGGCACACTCATTCTAACAGTTCAGTGTGCACACCTCCACAGGAACACACTCATTATAACAGTTCAGTGTGCACACCTCCATGTGGACACACTCATTCTAACAGTTCAGTGTGCACACCTCCATGTGAACACAATCATTCTAATAGTTCAGTGTGCACACCTCCATGTGGACACAGTCATTCTAACAGATCAGTGTGCACACCTCCATGTGGACACACTCATTCTAACAGTTCAGTGTGCACACCTCCATGTGGACACAAACATTTTAACAGTTCTGTGTGCACACCTCCATGTGGACACACTTATTCTAACAGTTCAGTGTGCACACCTCCACAGGGACACACTCATTCTAACAGTTCAGTGTGCACACCACCATGTGGACACATTATAACGGTTCAGTGTGCACACCTCCATGTGGACACACTCATTCAAACAGTTCAGTGTGCACACCTCCATGTGGACACAATATTCTAACAGTTCAGTGTGCACACCTCCACAGGTTCACAATCATTCTAACATTTCAGTGTGCACATCTCCATGTGGACACACTCATTCTAACAGTTCAGTGTGCACACCTCCATGTGGACACAATCATTCTAATAGTTGAGTGTGCACACCTCCCTGTGGACACACTTATTCTAACAGTTCAGTGTGCAAACTTCCATGTGGACACACTCATTCTAACAGTTCAGTGTGCACACCTCCATGTGGGCACACTCATTCTAACAGTTCAGTGTGCACACCTCCATGTGAACACAATCATTCTAATAGTTCAGTGTGCACATCTCCATGTGGACACACTCATTCTAACAGTTCAGTGTGCACACCTACTTTGGGCACACTCATTCTAACAGTTCAGTGTGCACACCTCCATGTGTACACACTCATTCTAACAGTTCAGTGTGCACACCTCCATGTGGACACAATCATTCTAATAGTTGAGTGTGCAAACCTCCCTGTGGACCCACATATTCTAACAGTTCAGTGTGCACACTTCCATGTGGACACACTCATTCTAACAGTTCAGTGTGCACACCTCCATGTAAGCACACTCATTCTAACAGTTCAGTGTGCACACTTCCATGTGGCGACAATCATTCTAACAGTTCAGTGTGCACACTTCCATGTGGACATAGTTATTCTAAAAGTTCAGTGTGCACACCTCCATATAGAAACAATCATTTTAACAGTTCAGTGTGCACACCTGCATGTGGAGACACTCATTCTAAGAGTTCAGTGTGCACACCTCCATGTGGGCACACTCATTCTAACAGTTCAGTGTGGACACATCCATGTGGTCACACTCATTCTAACAGTTCAGTGTGCACACCTCCATGTGGACACACTCATTCTAACAGTTCAGTGTGCACACCTCCATGTGGACACACTCATTCTAACAGTTCAGTGTGCACACCTCCATGTGGACACACTCATTCTAACAGTTCAGTGTGCACACCTCCATGTGGGCACACTCATTTAACAGTTCTGTGTGCACACCTCCACAGGAACACACTCATTATAACAGTTCAGTGTGCAAACCTCCATGTAAACACAATCATTCTAATAGTTCAGTGTGCACACCTCCATGTGGACACAGTCATTCTAACAGTTCAGTGTGCACACCTCCATGTGGACAAACTCATTCTAACAATTCAGTGTGCACACCTCCATGTGCACAAATTCTAACAGTTCAGTGTGCACACCTCCATGTGGACACAATATTATAACAGTTCAGTGTGCACACCTCGACAGGGACACAATCATTCTAACAGTTCAGTGTGCACACCTCCATGTGGACACACTCATTCTAACAGTTCAGTGTACACACCTCCATGTGGGCACACTCATTCTAACAGTTCTGTTTGCACACCTCCATGTGGACACACTCATTCTAACAGTTCAGTGTGCACACTTCCATGTGGGCACACTCATTCTAACAGTTCAGTGTGCATACCTCCATGTGTACACACTCATTCTAACAATTCAGTGTGCACACCTCCATGTGGACACAATCATTCTAATATTTCAGTGTGCACACTTCCATATGGACACAGTCATTCTAACAGTTCAGTGTGCACACCTCCATGTGGACACAATCATTTTAACAGTTCTGTGTGCACACCTCCATGTGGACACACTTATTCTAACAGTTCAGTGTGCACACCTCCACAGGGACACACTCATTCTAACAGTTCAGTGTGCACACCACCATGTGGATACATTATCACATTTCAGTGTGCACACCTCCACAGGGACACACTCATTCTAACAGTTCAGTGTGCTAACCTCCATGTGGGCACACTCATTTTAACAGTTCAGTGTGCACACCTCCACAGGGACACACTCATTCTAACAGTTCAGTGTGCAAACCTCCATGTGGGCACACTCATTCTAACAGTTCAGTGTGCACACCTCCATGTGGACACATTTTAACACTTCATTGTACAAACCTCCATGTGGACACACTCATTCTAACACTTCAGTGTGTACACCTCCATGTGGACACACTCATTCTAACATTTCAGTGTACACACCTCCATGTGGACACACTCATTCTAACAGTTCAGTGTGCACACCTCCATGTGGGCACACTCATTCTAACAGTTCAGTGTGCACACCTCCACAGGAACACACTCATTATAACAGTTCAGTGTGCACACCTCCATGTGGACACACTCATTCTAACAGTTCAGTGTGCACACCTCCATGTGAACACAATCATTCTAATAGTTCAGTGTGCACATATCCATGTAGACACACTCATTCTAACAGTTCAGTGTGCACACCTCCTTGTGGGCACACTCATTCTAACAGTTCAGTGTGCACACCTCCATGTGTACACACTCATTCTAACAGTTCAGTGTGCACATCTCCATGTGGACACAATCATTCTAATAGTTGAGTGTGCACACCTCCCTGTGGACACACATATTCTAACAGTTCAGTGTGCACACTTCCATGTGGACACACTCATTCTAACAGTTCAGTGTGCACACTTCCATGTGGCGACAATCATTCTAACAGTTCAGTGTGCACACTTCCATGTGGACATAGTTATTCTAACAGTTCAGTGTGCACACCTCCATATAGAAACAATCATTTTAACAGTTCAGTGTGCACACCTCCATGTGGAGACACTCATTCTAAGAGTTCAGTGTGCACACCTCCATGTGGGCACACTCATTCTAACAGTTCAGTGTGGACACCTCCATGTGGTCACACTCATTCTAACAGTTCAGTGTGCACACCTCCATGTGGACAACTCATTCTAACAGTTCAGTGTGCACACCTCCATGTGGACACACTCATTCTAACAGTTCAGTGTGCACACCTCCATGTGGACACACTCATTCTAACAGTTCAGTGTGCACACCTCCACGTGGGCACACTCATTCTAACAGTTCAGTGTGCACACCTCCACAGGAACACACTCATTATAACAGTTCAGTGTGCACACCTCCATGTAAACACAATCATTCTAATAATTCAGTGTGCACACCTCCTTGTGGGCACACTCATTCTAACAGTTCAGTGTGCACACCTCCATGTGTACACACTCATTCTAACAGTTCAGTGTGCACATCTCCATGTGGACACAATCATTCTAATAGTTGAGTGTGCACACCTCCCTGTGGACACACATATTCTAACAGTTCAGTGTGCACACTTCCATGTGGACACACTCATTCTAACAGTTCAGTGTGCACACCTCCATGTAAGCACACTCATTCTAACAGTTCAGTGTGCACACTTCCATGTGGCGACAATCATTCTAACAGTTCAGTGTGCACACTTCCATGTGGACATAGTTATTCTAACAGTTCAGTGTGCACACCTCCATATAGAAACAATCATTTTAACAGTTCAGTGTGCACACCTCCATGTGGAGACACTCATTCTAAGAGTTCAGTGTGCACACCTCCATGTGGGCACACTCATTCTAACAGTTCAGTGTGGACACCTCCATGTGGTCACACTCATTCTAACAGTTCAGTGTGCACACCTCCATGTGGACAACTCATTCTAACAGTTCAGTGTGCACACCTCCATGTGGACACACTCATTCTAACAGTTCAGTGTGCACACCTCCATGTGGACACACTCATTCTAACAGTTCAGTGTGCACACCTCCACGTGGGCACACTCATTCTAACAGTTCAGTGTGCACACCTCCACAGGAACACACTCATTATAACAGTTCAGTGTGCACACCTCCATGTAAACACAATCATTCTAATAATTCAGTGTGCACACCTCCATGTGGACACAGTCATTCTAACAGTTCAGAGTGCACACCTCTATGTGGACACACTCATTCTAACAATTCAGTGTGCACACCTCCATGTGGACAAATTCTAACAGTTCAGTGTGCACACCTCCATGTGGACACAATATTATAACAGTTCAGTGTGCACACCTCGACAGGGACACAATCATTCTAACAGTTCAGTGTGCACACCTCCATGTGGACACACTCATTCTAACAGTTCAGTGTACACACCTCCATGTGGGCACACTCATTCTAACAGTTCTGTTTGCACACCTCCATGTGGACACACTCATTCTAACAGTTCAGTGTGCACACTTCCATGTGGGCACACTCATTCTAACAGTTCAGTGTGCATACCTCCATGTGGACACACTCATTCTAACAGTTCAGTGTGCACACCTCCATGTGGACACAATCATTCTAATATTTCAGTGTGCACACTTCCATATGGACACAGTCATTCTAACAGTTCAGTGTGCACACCTCCATGTGGACACAATCATTTTAACAGTTCTGTGTGCACACCTCCATGTGGACACACTTATTCTAACAGTTCAGTGTGCACACCTCCACAGGGACACACTCATTCTAACAGTTCAGTGTGCACACCTCCACAGGAACACACTCATTATAACAGTTCAGTGTGCACACCTCCATGTGGACACACTCATTCTAACAGTTCAGTGTGCACACCTCCATGTGAACACAATCATTCTAATAGTTCAGTGTGCACACCTCCATGTGGACACAGTCATTCTAACAGTTCAGTGTGCACACCTCCATGTGGACACACTCATTCTAACAGTTCAGTGTGCACACTTCCATGTGGACACAAACATTTTAACAGTTCTGTGTGCACACCTCCATGTGGACACACTCATTCTAACAGTTCAGTGTGCACACCACCATGTGGATACATTATAACATTTCAGTGTGCACACCTCCACAGGGACACACTCATTCTAACAGTTCAGGGTGCTAACCTCCATGTGGGCACACTCATTCTAACAGTTCAGTGTGCACACCTCCACAGGAACACACTCATTATAACAGTTCAGTGTGCACACCTCCATGTGGACACACTCATTCTAACAGTTCAGTGTGCACACCTCCATGTGAACACAATCATTCTAATAGTTCAGTGTGCACACCTCCATGTGGACACAGTCATTCTAACAGATCAGTGTGCACACCTCCATGTGGACACACTCATTCTAACAGTTCAGTGTGCACACCTCCATGTGGACACAAACATTTTAACAGTTCTGTGTGCACACCTCCATGTGGACACACTTATTCTAACAGTTCAGTGTGCACACCTCCACAGGGACACACTCATTCTAACAGTTCAGTGTGCACACCACCATGTGGACACATTATAACGGTTCAGTGTGCACACCTCCATGTGGACACACTCATTCAAACAGTTCAGTGTGCACACCTCCATGTGGACACAATATTCTAACAGTTCAGTGTGCACACCTCCACAGGTTCACAATCATTCTAACATTTCAGTGTGCACATCTCCATGTGGACACACTCATTCTAACAGTTCAGTGTGCACACCTCCTTGTGGGCACACTAATTCTAACAGTTCAGTGTGCACACCTCCATGTGTACACACTCATTCTAACAGTTCAGTGTGCACACCTCCATGTGGACACAATCATTCTAATAGTTGATTGTGCACACCTCCCTGTGGACACACTTATTCTAACAGTTCAGTGTGCAAACTTCCATGTGGACACACTCATTCTAACAGTTCAGTGTGCACACCTCCATGTGGGCACACTCATTCTAACAGTTCAGTGTGCACACCTCCACAGGAACACACTCATTATAACAGTTCAGTGTGCACACCTCCTGTGGACACACTCATTCTAACAGTTCAGTGTGCACACCTCCATGTGAACACAATCATTCTAATAGTTCAGTGTGCACATCTCCATGTGGACACACTCATTCTAACAGTTCAGTGTGCACACCTACTTTGGGCACACTCATTCTAACAGTTCAGTGTGCACACCTCCATGTGTACACACTCATTCTAACAGTTCAGTGTGCACACCTCCATGTGGACACAATCATTCTAATAGTTGAGTGTGCAAACCTCCCTGTGGACCCACATATTCTAACAGTTCAGTGTGCACACTTCCATGTGGACACACTCATTCTAACAGTTCAGTGTGCACACCTCCATGTAAGCACACTCATTCTAACAGTTCAGTGTGCACACTTCCATGTGGCGACAATCATTCTAACAGTTCAGTGTGCACACTTCCATGTGGACATAGTTATTCTAAAAGTTCAGTGTGCACACCTCCATATAGAAACAATCATATTAACAGTTCAGTGTGCACACCTGCATGTGGAGACACTCATTCTAAGAGTTCAGTGTGCACACCTCCATGTGGGCACACTCATTCTAACAGTTCAGTGTGGACACATCCATGTGGTCACACTCATTCTAACAGTTCAGTGTGCACACCTCCATGTGGACACACTCATTCTAACAGTTCAGTGTGCACACCTCCATGTGGACACACTCATTCTAACAGTTCAGTGTGCACACCTCCATGTGGACACACTCATTCTAACAGTTCAGTGTGCACACCTCCATGTGGGCACACTCATTCTAACAGTTCTGTGTGCACACCTCCACAGGAACACACTCATTATAACAGTTCAGTGTGCAAACCTCCATGTAAACACAATCATTCTAATAGTTCAGTGTGCACACCTCCATGTGGACACAGTCATTCTAACAGTTCAGTGTGCACACCTCCATGTGGACAAACTCATTCTAACAATTCAGTGTGCACACCTCCATGTGCACAAATTCTAACAGTTCAGTGTGCACACCTCCATGTGGACACAATATTATAACAGTTCAGTGTGCACACCTCGACAGGGACACAATCATTCTAACAGTTCAGTGTGCACACCTCCATGTGGACACACTCATTCTAACAGTTCAGTGTACACACCTCCATGTGGGCACACTCATTCTAACAGTTCTGTTTGCACACCTCCATGTGGACACACTCATTCTAACAGTTCAGTGTGCACACTTCCATGTGGGCACACTCATTCTAACAGTTCAGTGTGCATACCTCCATGTGTACACACTCATTCTAACAATTCAGTGTGCACACCTCCATGTGGACACAATCATTCTAATATTTCAGTGTGCACACTTCCATATGGACACAGTCATTCTAACAGTTCAGTGTGCACACCTCCATGTGGACACAATCATTTTAACAGTTCTGTGTGCACACCTCCATGTGGACACACTTATTCTAACAGTTCAGTGTGCACACCTCCACAGGGACACACTCATTCTAACAGTTCAGTGTGCACACCACCATGTGGATACATTATCACATTTCAGTGTGCACACCTCCACAGGGACACACTCATTCTAACAGTTCAGTGTGCTAACCTCCATGTGGGCACACTCATTTTAACAGTTCAGTGTGCACACCTCCACAGGGACACACTCATTCTAACAGTTCAGTGTGCAAACCTCCATGTGGGCACACTCATTCTAACAGTTCAGTGTGCACACCTCCATGTGGACACATTTTAACACTTCATTGTACAAACCTCCATGTGGACACACTCATTCTAACACTTCAGTGTGTACACCTCCATGTGGACACACTCATTCTAACATTTCAGTGTACACACCTCCATGTCGACACACTCATTCTAACAGTTCAGTGTGCACACCTCCATGTGGGCACACTCATTCTAACAGTTCAGTGTGCACACCTCCACAGGAACACACTCATTATAACAGTTCAGTGTGCACACCTCCATGTGGACACACTCATTCTAACAGTTCAGTGTGCACACCTCCATGTGAACACAATCATTCTAATAGTTCAGTGTGCACATCTCCATGTAGACACACTCATTCTAACAGTTCAGTGTGCACACCTCCTTGTGGGCACACTCATTCTAACAGTTCAGTGTGCACACCTCCATGTGTACACACTCATTCTAACAGTTCAGTGTGCACATCTCCATGTAAACACAATCATTCTAATAATTCAGTGTGCACACCTCCTTGTGGGCACACTCATTCTAACAGTTCAGTGTGCACACCTCCATGTGTACACACTCATTCTAACAGTTCAGTGTGCACATCTCCATGTGGACACAATCATTCTAATAGTTGAGTGTGCACACCTCCCTGTGGACACACATATTCTAACAGTTCAGTGTGCACACTTCCATGTGGACACACTCATTCTAACAGTTCAGTGTGCACACCTCCATGTAAGCACACTCATTCTAACAGTTCAGTGTGCACACTTCCATGTGGCGACAATCATTCTAACAGTTCAGTGTGCACACTTCCATGTGGACATAGTTATTCTAACAGTTCAGTGTGCACACCTCCATATAGAAACAATCATTTTAACAGTTCAGTGTGCACACCTCCATGTGGAGACACTCATTCTAAGAGTTCAGTGTGCACACCTCCATGTGGGCACACTCATTCTAACAGTTCAGTGTGGACACCTCCATGTGGTCACACTCATTCTAACAGTTCAGTGTGCACACCTCCATGTGGACAACTCATTCTAACAGTTCAGTGTGCACACCTCCATGTGGACACACTCATTCTAACAGTTCAGTGTGCACACCTCCATGTGGACACACTCATTCTAACAGTTCAGTGTGCACACCTCCACGTGGGCACACTCATTCTAACAGTTCAGTGTGCACACCTCCACAGGAACACACTCATTATAACAGTTCAGTGTGCACACCTCCATGTAAACACAATCATTCTAATAATTCAGTGTGCACACCTCCATGTGGACACAGTCATTCTAACAGTTCAGTGTGCACACCTCTATGTGGACACACTCATTCTAACAATTCAGTGTGCACACCTCCATGTGGACAAATTCTAACAGTTCAGTGTGCACACCTCCATGTGGACACAATATTATAACAGTTCAGTGTGCACACCTCGACAGGGACACAATCATTCTAACAGTTCAGTGTGCACACCTCCATGTGGACACACTCATTCTAACAGTTCAGTGTACACACCTCCATGTGGGCACACTCATTCTAACAGTTCTGTTTGCACACCTCCATGTGGACACACTCATTCTAACAGTTCAGTGTGCACACTTCCATGTGGGCACACTCATTCTAACAGTTCAGTGTGCATACCTCCATGTGGACACACTCATTCTAACAGTTCAGTGTGCACACCTCCATGTGGACACAATCATTCTAATATTTCAGTGTGCACACTTCCATATGGACACAGTCATTCTAACAGTTCAGTGTGCACACCTCCATGTGGACACAATCATTTTAACAGTTCTGTGTGCACACCTCCATGTGGACACACTTATTCTAACAGTTCAGTGTGCACACCTCCACAGGGACACACTCATTCTAACAGTTCAGTGTGCACACCACCATGTGGATACATTATAACATTTCAGTGTGCACACCTCCACAGGGACACACTCATTCTAACAGTTCAGTGTGCTAACCTCCATGTGGGCACACTCATTCTAACAGTTCAGTGTGCACACCTCCACAGGAACACACTCATTATAACAGTTCAGTGTGCACACCTCCATGTGGACACACTCATTCTAACAGTTCAGTGTGCACACCTCCATGTGAACACAATCATTCTAATAGTTCAGTGTGCACACCTCCATGTGGACACAGTCATTCTAACAGTTCAGTGTGCACACCTCCATGTGGACACACTCATTCTAACAGTTCAGTGTGCACACTTCCATGTGGACACAAACATTTTAACAGTTCTGTGTGCACACCTCCATGTGGACACACTTATTCTAACAGTTCAGTGTGCACACCTCCACAGGGACACACTCATTCTAACAGTTCAGTGTGCACACCTCCATGTAAGCACACTCATTCTAACAGTTCAGTGTGCACACTTCCATGTGGCGACAATCATTCTAACAGTTCAGTGTGCACACTTCCATGTGGACATAGTTATTCTAACAGTTCAGTGTGCACACCTCCATATAGAAACAATCATTTTAACAGTTCAGTGTGCACACCTCCATGTGGAGACACTCATTCTAAGAGTTCAGTGTGCACACCTCCATGTGGGCACACTCATTCTAACAGTTCAGTGTGGACACCTCCATGTGGTCACACTCATTCTAACAGTTCAGTGTGCACACCTCCATGTGGACAACTCATTCTAACAGTTCAGTGTGCACACCTCCATGTGGACACACTCATTCTAAAAGTTCAGTGTGCACACCTCCATGTGGACACACTCATTCTAACAGTTCAGTGTGCACACCTCCATGTGGGCACACTCATTCTAACAGTTCAGTGTGCACACCTCCACAGGAACACACTCATTATAACAGTTCAGTGTGCACACCTCCATGTAAACACAATCATTCTAATAGTTCAGTGTGCACACTTCCATGTGGACACAGTCATTCTAACAGTTCAGTGTGCACACCTCCATGTGGACACAATCATTTTAACAGTTCTGTGTGCACACCTCCATGTGGACACACTTATTCTAACAGTTCAGTGTGCACACCTCCACAGGGACACACTCATTCTAACAGTTCAGTGTGCACACCACCATGTGGATACATTATAACATTTCAGTGTGCACACCTCCACAGGGACACACTCATTCTAACAGTTCAGTGTGATAACCTCCATGTGAGCACACTCATTCTAACAGTTCAGTGTGCACACCTCCACAGGGACACACACATTCTAACAGTTCAGTGTGCAAACCTCCATGTTGGCACACTCATTCTAACAGTTCATTGTGCACACCTCCATGTGGACACATTTTAAAACTTCATTGTACACAACTCCATGTGGACACACTCATTCTAACACTTCAGTGTGTACACCTCCATGTGGACACACTCATTCTAACATTTCAGTGTACACACCTCCATGTGGACACACTCATTCTAACAGTTCAGTGTGCACACCTCCATGTGGGCACACTCATTCTAACAGTTCAGTGTGCACACCTCCACAGGAACACACTCATTATAACAGTTCAGTGTGCACACCTCCATGTGGACACACTCATTCTAACAGTTCAGTGTGCACACCTCCATGTGAACACAATCATTCTAATAGTTCAGTGTGCACATCTCCATGTGGACACACTCATTCTAACAGTTCAGTGTGCACACCTCCATATAGAAACAATCATTTTAACAGTTCAGTGTGCACACCTCCATGTGGAGACACTCATTCTAAGAGTTCAGTGTGCACACATCCATGTGGCCAACTCATTCTAACAGTTCAGTGTGGACACCTCCATGTGGTCACACTCATTCTAACAGTTCAGTGTGCACACCTCCATGTGGACACACTCATTCTAACAGTTCAGTGTGCACACCTCCATGTGGACACACTCATTCTAACAGTTCAGTGTGCACACCTCCATGTGGACACACTCATTCTAACAGTTCAGTGTGCACACCTCCATGTGGGCACACTCATTCTAACAGTTCAGTGTGCACAGCTCCACAGGAACACACTCATTATAACAGTTCAGTGTGCACACCTCCATGTAAACACAATCATTCTAATAGTTCAGTGTGCACACCTCCATGTGGACACAGTCATTCTAACAGTTCAGTGTGCACACCTCCATGTGGACACACTCATTCTAACAATTCAGTGTGCACACCTCCATGTGCACAAATTCTAACAGTTCAGTGTGCACACCTCCATGTGGACACAATATTATAACAGTTCAGTGTGCACACCTCGACAGGGACACAATCATTCTAACAGTTCAGTGTGCACACCTCCATGGGGACACACTCATTCTAACAGTTCAGTGTACACACCTCCATGTGGGCACACTCATTCTAACAGTTCTGTTTGCACACCTCCATGTGGACACACTCATTCTAACAGTTCAGTGTGCACACTTCCATGTGGGCACACTCATTCTAACAGTTCAGTGTGCACACCTCCATGTGGACACAATCATTCTAATATTTCAGTGTGCACACTTCCATATGGACACAGTCATTCTAACAGTTCAGTGTGCACACCTCCATGTGGACACAATCATTTTAACAGTTCTGTGTGCACACCTCCATGTGGACACACTTATTCTAACAGTTCAGTGTGCACACCTCCACAGGGACACACTCATTCTAACAGTTCAGTGTGCACACCACCATGTGGATACATTATAACATTTCAGTGTGCACACCTCCACAGGGACACACTTATTCTAACAGTTCAGTGTGCTAACCGCCATGTGGGCACACTCATTCTAACAGTTCAGTGTGCACACCTCCACAGGAACACACTCATTATAACAGTTCAGTGTGCATACCTCCATGTGGACACACTCATTCTAACAGTTCAGTGTGCACACCTCCATGTGAACACAATCATTCTAATAGTTCAGTGTGCACACCTCCATGTGGACACAGTCAATCTAACAGTTCAGTGTGCACACCTCCATGTGGACACACTCATTCTAACAGTTCAGTGTGCACACCTCCATGTGGACACAAACATTTTAACAGTTCTGTGTGCACACCTCCATGTGGACACACTTATTCTAACAGTTCAGTGTGCACACCTCCACAGGGACACACTCATTCTAACAGTTCAGTGTGCACACCACCATGTGGACACATTATAACAGTTCAGTGTGCACACCTCCATGTGGACACACTCATTCAAACAGTTCAGTGTGCACACCTCCATGTGGACACAATATTCTAACAGTTCAGTGTGCACACCTCCACAGGGACACAATCATTCTAACATTTCAGTGTGCACATCTCCATGTGGACACACTCATTCTAACAGTTCAGTGTGCACACCTCCTTGTGGGCACACTAATTCTAACAGTTCAGTGTGCACACCTCCATGTGTACACACTCATTCTAACAGTTCAGTGTGCACACCTCCATGTGGACACAATCATTCTAATAGTTGAGTGTGCACACCTCCCTGTGGACACACTTATTCTAACAGTTCAGTGTGCAAACTTCCATGTGGACACACTCATTCTAACAGTTCAGTGTGCACACCTCCATGTGGGCACACTCATTCTAACAGTTCAGTGTGCACACCTCCACAGGAACACACTCATTATAACAGTTCAGTGTGCACACCTCCATGTGGACACACTCATTCTAACAGTTCAGTGTGCACACCTCCATGTGAACACAATCATTCTAATAGTTCAGTGTGCACATCTCCATGTGGACACACTCATTCTAACAGTTCAGTGTGCACACCTCCTTGTGGGCACACTCATTCTAACAGTTCAGTGTGCACACCTCCATGTGTACACACTCATTCTAACAGTTCAGTGTGCACACTTCCATGTGGACACACTCATTCTAACAGTTCAGTGTGCACACCTCCATGTAAGCACACTCATTCTAACAGTTCAGTGTGCACACTTCCATGTGGCGACAATCATTCTAACAGTTCAGTTTGCACACTTCCATGTGGACATAGTTATTCTAAAAGTTCAGTGTGCACACCTCCATATAGAAACAATCATTTTAACAGTTCAGTGTGCACACCTTCATGTGGAGACACTCATTCTAAGAGTTCAGTGTGCACACCTCCATGTGGGCACACTCATTCTAACAGTTCAGTGTGGACACCTCCATGTGGTCACACTCATTGTAACAGTTCAGTGTGCACACCTCCATGTGGACACACTCATTCTAACAGTTCAGTGTGCACACCTCCATGTGGACACACTCATTCTAACAGTTCAGTGTGCACACCTCCATGTGGACACACACATTCTAACAGTTCAGTGTGCACACCTCCATGTGGGCACACTCAATCTAACAGTTCAGTGTGCACACCTCCACAGGAACACACTCATTATAACAGTTCAGTGTGCACACCTCCATGTAAACACAATCATTCTAATAGTTCAGTGTGCACACCTCCATGTGGACACAGTCATTCTAACAGTTCAGTGTGCACACCTCCATGTGGACACACTCATTCTAACAATTCAGTGTGCACACCACCATGTGCACAAATTCTAACAGTTCAGTGTGCACACCTCCATGTGGACACAATATTATAACAGTTCAGTGTGCACACCTCGACAGGGACACAATCATTCTAACAGTTCAGTGTGCACACCTCCATGTGGACACACTCATTCTAACAATTCATTGTACACACCTCCATGTGGGCACACTCATTCTAACAGTTCTCTTTGCACACCTCCATGTGGACACACTCATTCTCACAGTTCAGTGTGCACACTTCCATGTGGGCACACTCATTCTAACAGTTCAGTGTGCATACCTCCATGTGGACACACTCATTCTAACAGTTCAGTGTGCACACCTCCATGTGGACACAATCATTCTAATATTTCAGTGTGCACACTTCCATATGGACACAGTCATTCTAACAGTTCAGTGTGCACACCTCCATGTGGACACAATCATTTTAACAGTTCTGTGTGCACACCTCCATGTGGACACACTTATTCTAACAGTTCAGTGTGCACACCTCCACAGGGACACACTCATTCTAACAGTTCAGTGTGCTAACCTCCATGTGGGCACACTCATTCTAACAGTTCAGTGTGCACAGCTCCACAGGGACACACTCATTCTAACAGTTCAGTGTGCAAACCTCCATGTGGGCACACTCATTCTAACAGTTCAGTGTGCACACCTCCATGTGGACACATTTTAACACTTCATTGTACACACCTCCATGTGGACACACTCATTCTAACACTTCAGTGTGTACACCTCCATGTGGACACACTCATTCTAACATTTCAGTGTACACACCTCCATGTGGGCACACTCATTCTAACAGTTCAGTGTGCACAAATCCACAGGAACACACTCATTATAACAGTTCAGTGTGCATACCTCCATGTGGACACACTCATTCTAACAGTTCAGTGTGCACACCTCCATGTGAACACAATCATTCTAATAGTTCAGTGTGCACACCTCCATGTGGACACAGTCAATCTAACAGTTCAGTGTGCACAACTCCATGTGGACACACTCATTTTAACAGTTCAGTGTGCACACCTCCATGTGGACACAATCATTTTAACAGTTCTGTGTGCACACCTCCATGTGGACACACTTATTCTAACAGTTCAGTGTGCACACCTCCACAGGGACACACTCATTCTAACAGTTCAGTGTGCACACCAACATGTGGACTCATTATAACAGTTCAGTGTGCACACCTCCATGTGGACACACTCATTCAAACAGTTCAGTGTGCACACCTCCATGTGGACACAATATTCTAACAGTTCAGTGTGCACACCTCCACAGGGACACAATCATTCTAACATTTCAGTGTGCACATCTCCATGTGGACACACTCATTCTAACAGTTCAGTGTGCACACCTCCTTGTGGGCACACTAATTCTAACAGTTCAGTGTGCACACCTCCATGTGTACACACTCATTCTAACAGTTCAGTGTGCACACCTCCATGTGGACACAATCATTCTAATAGTTGAGTGTGCACACCTCCCTATGGACACACTTATTCTAACAGTTCAGTGTGCAAACTTCCATGTGGACACACTCATTCTAACAGTTCAGTGTGCACACCTCCATTTGGGCACACTCATTCTAACAGTTCAGTGTGCACACCTCCACAGGAACACACTCATTATAACAGTTCAGTGTGCACACCTCCATGTGGACACACTCATTCTAACAGTTCAGTGTGCACACCTCCATGTGAACACAATCATTCTAATAGTTCAGTGTGCACATCTCCATGTGGACACACTCATTCTAACAGTTCAGTGTGCACACCTCCTTGTGGGCACACTCATTCTAACAGTTCAGTGTGCACACCTCCATGTGTACACACTCATTCTAACAGTTCAGTGTGCACACTTCCATGTGGACACACTCATTCTAACAGTTCAGTGTGCACACCTCAATGTAAGCACACTCATTCTACCAGTTCAGTGTGCACACTTCCATGAGGCGACAATCATTCTAACAGTTCAGTGTGCACACTTCCATGTGGACATAGTTATTCTAAAAGTTCAGTGTGCACACCTCCATATAGAAACAATCATTTTAACAGTTCAGTGTGCACACCTGCATGTGGAGACACTCATTCTAAGAGTTCAGTGTGCACACCTCCATGTGGGCACACTCATTCTAACAGTTCAGTGTGGACACCTCCATGTGGTCACACTCATTGTAACAGTTCAGTGTGCACACCTCCATGTGGACACACTCATTCTAACAGTTCAGTGTGCACACCTCCATGTGGACACACTCATTCTAACAGTTCAGTGTGCACACCTCCATGTGGACACACACATTCTAACAGTTCATTGTGCACACCTCCATGTGGGCACACTCATTCTAACAGTTCAGTGTGCACACCTCCACAGGAACACACTCATTATAACAGTTCAGTGTGCACACCTCCATGTAAACACAATCATTCTAATAGTTCAGTGTGCACACCTCCATGTGGACACAGTCATTCTAACAGTTCAGTGTGCACACCTCCATGTGGACACACTCATTCTAACAATTCAGTGTGCACACCTCCATGTGCACAAATTCTAACAGTTCAGTGTGCACACCTCCATGTGGACACAATATTATAACAGTTCAGTGTGCACACCTCGACAGGGACACAATCATTCTAACAGTTCAGTGTGCACACCTCCATGTGGACACACTCATTCTAACAGTTCAGTGTACACACCTCCATGTGGGCACACTCATTCTAACAGTTCTCTTTGCACACCTCCATGTGGACACACTCATTCTAACAGTTCAGTGTGCACACTTCCATGTGGGCACACTCATTCTAACAGTTCAGTGTGCATACCTCCATGTGGACACACTCATTCTAACAGTTCAGTGTGCACACCTCCATGTGGACACAATCATTCTAATATTTCAGTGTGCACACTTCCATATGGACACAGTCATTCTAACAGTTCAGTGTGCACACCTCCATGTGGACACAATCATTTTAACAGTTCTGTGTGCACACCTCCATGTGGACACACTTATTCTAACAGTTCAGTGTGCACACCTCCACAGGGACACACTCATTCTAACAGTTCAGTGTGCTAACCTCCATGTGGGCACACTCATTCTAACAGTTCAGTGTGCACAGCTCCACAGGGACACACTCATTCTAACAGTTCAGTGTGCAAACCTCCATGTGGGCACACTCATTCTAACAGTTCAGTGTGCACACCTCCATGTGGACACATTTTAACACTTCATTGTACACACCTCCATGTGGACACACTCATTCTAACACTTCAGTGTGTACACCTCCATGTGGACACATTCATTCTAACATTTCAGTGTACACACCTCCATGTGGGCACACTCATTCTAACAGTTCAGTGTGCACACCTCCACAGGAACACACTCATTATAACAGTTCAGTGTGCATACCTCCATGTGGACACACTCATTCTAACAGTTCAGTGTGCACACCTCCATGTGAACACAATCATTCTAATAGTTCAGTGTGCACACCTCCATGTGGACACAGTCAATCTAACAGTTCAGTGTGCACACCTCCATGTGGACACACTCATTCTAACAGTTTAGTGTGCACACCTCCATGTGGACACAATCATTTTAACAGTTCTGTGTGCACACCTCCATGTGGACACACTTATTCTAACAGTTCAGTGTGCACACCTCCACAGGGACACACTCATTCTAACAGTTCAGTGTGCACACCTCCATGTGAACACAATCATTCTAATAGTTCAGTGTGCACATCTCCATGTGGACACACTCATTCTAACAGTTCAGTGTGCACACCTCCTTGTGGGCACACTCATTCTAACAGTTCATTGTGCACACCTCCATGTGTACACACTCATTCTAATAGTTCAGTGTGCACATCTCCATGTGGACACAATCATTCTAATAGTTGAGTGTGCACACCTCCCTGTCGACACACATATTCTAACAGTTCAGTGTGCACACTTCCATGTGGACACACTCATTCTAACAGTTCAGTGTGCACACCTCCATGTAAGCACACTCATTCTAACAGTTCAGTGTGCACACTTCCATGTGGCGACAATCATTCTAACAGTTCAGTGTGCACACTTCCATGTGGACATAGTTATTCTAACAGTTCAGTGTGCACACCTCCATATAGAAACAATCATTTTAACAGTTCAGTGTGCACACCTCCATGTGGAGACACTCATTCTAAGAGTTCAGTGTGCACACCTCCATGTGGGCACACTCATTCTAACAGTTCAGTGTGGACACCTCCATGTGGTCACACTCATTCTAACAGTTCAGTGTGCACACCTCCATGTGGACAACTCATTCTAACAGTTCAGTGTGCACACCTCCATGTGGACACACTCATTCTAACAATTCAGTGTGCACACCTCCATGTGGACACACTCATTCTAACAGTTCAGTGTGCACACCTCCATGTGGGCACACTCATTCTAACAGTTCAGTGTGCACACCTCCACAGGAACACACTCATTATAACAGTTCAGTGTGCACACCTCCATGTAAACACAATCATTCTAATAGTTCAGTGTGCACACCTCCATGTGGACACAGTCATTCTAACAGTTCAGTGTGCACACCTCTATGTGGACACACTCATTCTAACAATTCAGTGTGCACACCTCCATGTGGACAAATTCTAACAGTTCAGTGTGCACACCTCCATGTGGACACAATATTATAACAGTTCAGTGTGCACACCTCGACAGGGACACAATCATTCTAACAGTTCAGTGTGCACACCTCCATGTGGACACACTCATTCTAACAGTTCAGTGTACACACCTCCATGTGGGCACACTCATTCTAACAGTTCTGTTTGCACACCTCCATGTGGACACACTCATTCTAACAGTTCAGTGTGCACACTTCCATGTGGGCACACTCATTCTAACAGTTCAGTGTGCATACCTCCATGTGGATACACTCATTCTAACAGTTCAGTGTGCACACCTCCATGTGGACACAATCATTCTAATATTTCTGTGTGCACACTTCCATATGGACACAGTCATTCTAACAGTTCAGTGTGCACACCTCCATGTGGACACAATCATTTTAACAGTTCTGTGTGCACACCTCCATGTGGACACACTTATAACAGTTCAGTGTGCACACCTCCACAGGGACACACTCATTCTAACAGTTCAGTGTGCACACCACCATGTGGATACATTATAACATTTCAGTGTGCACACCTCCACAAGGACACACTCATTCTAACAGTTCAGTGTGCTAACCTCCATGTGGGCACACTCATTTTAACAGTTCAGTGTGCACACCTCCACAGGGACACACACATTCTAACAGTTCAGTGTGCAAACCTCCATGTGGGCACACTCATTCTAACAATTCAGTGTGCACACCTCCATGTGGACACATTTTAACACTTCATTGTACACAACTCCATGTGTAAACACTCATTCTAACACTTCAGTGTGTACACCTCCATGTGGACACACTCATTCTAACATTTCAGTGTACACACCTCCATGTGGACACACTCATTCTAACAGTTCAGTGTGCACACCTCCATGTGGGCACACTCATTCTAACAGTTCAGTGTGCACACCTCCACAGGAACACACTCATTATAACAGTTCAGTGTGCACACCTCCATGTGGACACACTCATTCTAACAGTTCAGTGTGCACACCTCCATGTGAACACAATCATTCTAATAGTTCAGTGTGCACATCTCCATGTGGACACACTCATTCTAACAGTTCAGTGTGCACACCTCCATATAGAAACAATCATTTTAACAGTTCAGTGTGCACACCTCCATGTGGAGACACTCATTCTAACAGTTCAGTGTGCACACCTCCATGTGGGCACACTCATTCTAACAGTTCAGTGTGGACACCTCCATGTGGTCACACTCATTCTAACAGTTCAGTGTGCACACCTCCATGTGGACAACTCATTCTAACAGTTCAGTGTGCACACCTCCATGTGGACACACTCATTCTAACAGTTCAGTGTGCACACCTCCATGTGGACACACTCATTCTAACAGTTCAGTGTGCACACCTCCATGTGGGCACACTCATTCTAACAGTTCAGTGTGCACACCTCCACAGGAACACACTCATTATAACAGTTCAGTGTGCACACCTCCATGTAAACACAATCATTCTAATAGTTCAGTGTGCACACCTCCATGTGGACACAGTCATTCTAACAGTTCAGTGTGCACACCTCTATGTGGACACACTCATTCTAACAGTTCAGTGTACACACCTCCATGTGGGCACACTCATTCTAACAGTTCTGTTTGCAAACCTCCATGTGGACACACTCATTCTAACAGTTCAGTGTGCACACTTCCATGTGGGCACACTCATTCTAACAGTTCAGTGTGCATACCTCCATGTGGACACACTCATTCTAACAGTTCAGTGTGCACACCTCCATGTGGACACAATCATTCTAATATTTCAGTGTGCACACTTCCATATGGACACAGTCATTCTAACAGTTCAGTGTGCACACCTCCATGTGGACACAATCATTTTAACAGTTCTGTGTGCACACCTCCATGTGGACACACTTATTCTAACAGTTCAGTGTGCACACCTCCACAGGGACACACTCATTCTAACAGTTCAGTGTGCACACCACCATGTGGATACATTATAACATTTCAGTGTGCACACCTCCACAGGGACACACTCATTCTAACAGTTCAGTGTGCTAACCTCCATGTGGGCACACTCATTCTAACAGTTCAGTGTGCACACCTCCACAGGGACACACACATTCTACCAGTTCAGTGTGCAAACCTCCATGTGGGCACACTCATTCTAACAATTCAGTGTGCACACCTCCATGTGGACACATTTTAACACTTCATTGTACACAACTCCATGTGTAAACACTCATTCTAACACTTCAGTGTGTACACCTCCATGTGGACACACTCATTCTAACATTTCAGTGTACACACCTCCATGTGGACACACTCATTCTAACAGTTCAGTGTGCACACCTCCATGTGGGCACACTCATTCTAACAGTTCAGTGTGCACACCTCCACAGGAACACACTCATTATAACAGTTCAGTGTGCACACCTCCATGTGGACACACTCATTCTAACAGTTCAGTGTGCACACCTCCATGTGAACACAATCATTCTAATAGTTCAGTGTGCACATCTCCATGTGGACACACTCATTCTAACAGTTCAGTGTGCACACCTCCATATAGAAACAATCATTTTAACAGTTCAGTGTGCACACCTCCATGTGGAGACACTCATTCTAACAGTTCAGTGTGCACACCTCCATGTGGGCACACTCATTCTAACAGTTCAGTGTGGACACCTCCATGTGGTCACACTCATTCTAACAGTTCAGTGTGCACACCTCCATGTGGACAACTCATTCTAACAGTTCAGTGTGCACACCTCCATGTGGACACACTCATTCTAACAGTTCAGTGTGCACACCTCCATGTGGACACACTCATTCTAACAGTTCAGTGTGCACACCTCCATGTGGGCACACTCATTCTAACAGTTCAGTGTGCACACCTCCACAGGAACACACTCATTATAACAGTTCAGTGTGCACACCTCCATGTAAACACAATCATTCTAATAGTTCAGTGTGCACACCTCCATGTGGACACAGTCATTCTAACAGTTCAGTGTGCACACCTCTATGTGGACACACTCATTCTAACAATTCAGTGTGCACACCTCCATGTGGACAAATTCTAACAGTTCAGTGTGCACACCTCCATGTGGACACAATATTATAACAGTTCAGTGTGCACACCTCGACAGGGACACAATCATTCTAACAGTTCAGTGTGCACACCTCCAGAGGGACACACTCATTCTAACAGTTCAGTGTGCTAAACTCCATGTGGGCACACTCATTCTAACAGTTCAGTGTGCACACCTCCACAGGGACACACACATTCTAACAGTTCAGTGTGCAAACCTCCATGTGGGCACACTCATTCTAACAGTTCAGTGTGCACACCTCCATGTGGACACATTTTAACACTTCATTGTACACAACTCCATGTGGACACACTCATTCTAACACTTCAGTGTGTACACCTCCATGTGGACACACTCATTCTAACATTTCAGTGTACACACCTCCATGTGGACACACTCATTCTAACAGTTCAGTGTGCACACCTCCATGTGGGCACACTCATTCTAACAGTTCAGTGTGCACACCTCCACAGGAACACACTCATTATAACAGTTCAGTGTGCACACCTCCATGTGGACACACTCATTCTAACAGTTCAGTGTGCACACCTCCATGTGAACACAATCATTCTAATAGTTCAGTGTGCACATCTCCATGTGGACACACTCATTCTAACAGTTCAGTGTGCACACCTCCTTGTGGGCACACTCATTCTAACAGTTCAGTGTGCACACCTCCATGTGGACACACTCATTCTAACAGTTCAGTGTGCACACCTCCATGTGGACACAATCATTCTAATAGTTGAGTGTGCACACCTCCCTGTGGACACACATATTCTAACAGTTCAGTGTGCACACTTCCATGTGGACATAGTTATTCTAAAAGTTCAGTGTGCACACCTCCATATAGAAACAATCATTTTAACAATTCAGTGTGCACACCTCCACAGGAACACACTCATTCTAACAGTTCAGTGTGCACACTTCCATGTGGACACACTCATTCTAACAGTTCAGTGTGCACACCTCCATGTGGACACACTCATTCTAACAGTTCAGTGTGCACACCTCCATGTGGGCACACTCATTCTAACAGTTCAGTGTGCACACCTCCACAGGTACACACTCATTATAACAGTTCAGTGTGCACACCTCCATGTAAACACAATCATTCTAATAGTTCAGTGTGCACACCTCCATGTGGACACAGTCATTCTAACAGTTCAGTGTGCACACCTCCATGTGGACACACTCATTCTAACAATTCAGTGTGCACACCTCCATGTGCACAAATTCTAACAGTTCAGTGTGCACACCTCCATGTGGACACAATATTATAACAGTTCAGTGTGCACACCTCGACAGGGACACAATCATTCTAACAGTTCAGTGTGCACACCTCCATGTGGACACACTCATTCTAACAGTTCAGTGTACACACCTCCATGTGGGCACACTCATTCTAACAGTTCTGTTTGCACACCTCCATGTGGACACACTCATTCTAACAGTTCAGTGTGCACACTTCCATGTGGGCACACTCATTCTAACAGCTCAGTGTGCATACCTCCATGTGGACACACTCATTCTAACAGTTCAGTGTGCACACCACCATGTGGATACATTATAACATTTCAGTGTGCACACCTCCACAGGGACACACTCATTCTAACAGTTCAGTGTCCTAACCTCCATGTGGGCACACTCATTCTAACAGTTCAGTGTGCACACCTCCACAGGAACACACTCATTATAACAGTTCAGTGTGCACACCTCCATGTGGACACACTCATTCTAACAGTTCAGTGTGCACACTTCCATGTGAACACAATCATTCTAATAGTTCAGTGTGCACACCTCCATGTGGACACAGTCATTCTAACAATTCAGTGTGCACACCTCCATGTGGACACACTCATTCTAACAGTTCAGTGTGCACACCTCCATGTGGACACAAACATTTTAACAGTTCTGTGTGCACACCTCCATGTGGACACACTTATTCTAACAGTTCAGTGTGCACACCTCCACAGGGACACACTCATTCTAACAGTTCAGTGTGCACACCACCATGTGGACCCTTATAACAGTTCAGTGTGCACACCTCCATGTGGACACACTCATTCAAACAGTTCAGTGTGCACACCTCCATGTGGACACAATATTCTAACAGTTCAGTGTGCACACCTCCACAGGGACACAATCATTCTAACATTTCAGTGTGCACATCTCCATGTGGACACACTCATTCTAACAGTTCAGTGTGCACACCTCATTGTGGGCACACTAATTCTAACAGTTCAGTGTGCACACCTCCATGTGTACACACTCATTCTAACAGTTCAGTGTGCACACCTCCATGTGGACACAATCATTCTAATAGTTGAGTGTGCACACCTCCCTGTGGACACACTTATTCTAACAGTTCAGTGTGCAAACTTCCATGTGGACACACTCATTCTAACAGTTCAGTGTGCACACCTCCATGTGGGCACACTCATTCTAACAGTTCAGTGTGCACACCTCCACAGGAACACACTCATTATAACAGTTCAGTGTGCACACCTCCATGTGGACACACTCATTCTAACAGTTCAGTGTGCACACCTCCATGTGTACACAATCATTCTAATAGTTCAGTGTGCACATCTCCATGTGGACACACTCATTCTAACAGTTCAGTGTGCACACCTCCTTGTGGGCAAACTCATTCTAACAGTTCAGTGTGCTCACCTCCATGTGTACACACTCATTCTAACAGTTCAGTGTGCACACCTCCATGTGGACACAATCATTCTAACAGTTTAGTGTGCACACCTCAATGTGGACACACTCATTCTAACATTTCAGTGTGCACACCTCCACAAGGACACACTCATTCTAACAGTTTAGAGTGCACACCTCAATGTGGACACACTCATTCTAACATTTCAGTGTGCACACCTCCACAGGGACACACTCATTCTAACAGTTCAGTGTGCTAACCTCCATGTGGGCACACTCATTCTAACAGTTCAGTGTGCACACCTCCATGTGGAGACACTCATTCTAAGAGTTCAGTGTGCACACCTCCATGTGCGCACACTCATTCTAACAGTTCAGTGTGGACACCTCCATGTGGTCACACTCATTCTAACAGTTCAGTGTGCACACCTCCATGTGGACAACTCATTCTAACAGTTCAGTGTGCACACCTCCATGTGGACACACTCATTCTAACAGTTCAGTGTGCACACCTCCATGTGGACACACTCATTCTAACAGTTCAGTGTGCACACCTCCATGTGGGCACACTCATTCTAACAGTTCAGTGTGCACACCTCCACAGGAACACACTCATTATAACAGTTCAGTGTGCACACCTCCATGTTGACACAATCATTCTAATAGTTGAGTGTGCACACCTCCCTGTGGACACACATATTCTAACAGTTCAGTGTGCACACTTCCATGTGGACACACTCATTCTAACAGTTCAGTGTGCACACCTCCATGTAAGCACACTCATTCTAACAGTTCAGTGTGCACACTTCCATGTGGCGACAATCATTCTAACAGTTCAGTGTGCACACTTCCATGTGGACATAGTTATTCTAAAAGTTCAGTGTGCACACCTCCATATAGAAACAATCATTTTAACAGTTCAGTGTGCACATCTGCATGTGGAGACACTCATTCTAAGAGTTCAGTGTGCACACCTCCATGTGGGCACACTCATTCTAACAGTTCAGTGTGGACAGCTCCATGTGGTCACACTCATTCTAACAGTTCAGTGTGGACACCTCCATGTGGTCACACTCATTCTAACAGTTCAGTGTGCACACCTCCATGTGGACACACTCATTCTAACAGTTCAGTGTGCACACCTCCATGTGGACACACTCATTCTAACAGTTCAGTGTGCACACCTCCATGTGGACACACTCATTCTAACAGTTCAGTGTGCACACCTCCATGTGGGCACACTCATTCTAACAGTTCAGTGTGCACACCTCCACAGGAACACACTCATTATAACAGTTCAGTGTGCACACCTCCATGTAAACACAATCATTCTAATAGTTCAGTGTGCACACCTCCATGTGGACACAGTCATTCTAACAGTTCAGTGTGCACACCTCCATGTGGACACACTCATTCTAACAATTCAGTGTGCACACCTCCATGTGGACACAATATTATAACAGTTCAGTGTGCACACCTCGACAGGGACACAATCATTCTAACAGTTCAGTGTGCACACCTCCATGTGGCCACACTCATTCTAACAGTTCAGTGTACACACCTCCATGTGGGCACACTCATTCTAACAGTTCTGTTTGCACACCTCCATGTGGACACACTCATTCTAACAGTTCAGTGTGCACACTTCCATGTGGGCACACTCATTCTAACAGTTCAGTGTGCATACCACCATGTGGACACACTCATTCTAACAGTTCAGTGTGCACACCTCCATGTGGACACAATCATTCTAATATTTCAGTGTGCACACTTCCATATGGACACAGTCATTCTAACAGTTCAGTGTGCACACCACCATGTGGATACATTATAACATTTCAGTGTGCACACCTCCACAGGGACACACTCATTCTAACAGTTCAGTGTGCTAACCTCCATGTGGGCACACTCATTCTAACAGTTCAGTATGCACACCTCCACAGGAACACACTCATTATAACAGTTCAGTGTGCACACCTCCATGTGGACACACTCATTCTAACAGTTCAGTGTGCACACCTCCACAGGGACACACTCATTCTAACAGTTCAGTGTGCAAACCTCCATGTGGGCACACTCATTCTAACAGTTCAGTGTGCACACCTCCATGTGGACACATTTTAACACTTCATTGTACACACCTCCATGTGGACACACTCATTCTAACAGTTCAGTGTGCACACCTCCATGTGGGCACACTCATTCTAACAGTTCAGTGTGCACACCTCCACAGGAACACACTCATTTTAACAGTTCAGTGTGCACACCTCCATGTGGACACACTCATTCTAACAGTTCAGTGTGCACACCTCCATGTGAACACAATCATTCTAATAGTTCAGTGTGCACATCTCCATGTGGACACACTCATTCTAACAGTTCAGTGTGCACACCTCCTTGTGGGCACACTCATTCTAACAGTTCAGTGTGCACACCTCCATGTGTACACACTCATTCTAACAGTTCAGTGTGCACATCTCCATGTGGACACAATCATTCTAATAGTTGAGTGTGCACACCTCCCTGAGGACACACATATTCTAACAGTTCAGTGTGCACACTTCCATGTGGACACACTCATTCTAACAGTTCAGTGTGCACACCTCCATGTAAGCACACTCATTCTAACAGTTCAGTGTGCACACTTCCATGTGGCGACAATCATTCTAACAGTTCAGTGTGCACACTTCCATGTGGACATAGTTATTCTAACAGTTCAGTGTGCACACCTCCATATAGAAACAATCATTTTAACAGTTCAGTGTGCACACCTCCATGTGGAGACACTCATTCTAAGAGTTCAGTGTGCACACCTCCATGTGGGCACACTCATTCTAACAGTTCAGTGTGGACACCTCCATGTGGTCACACTCATTCTAACAGTTCAGTGTGCACACCTCCATGTGGACAACTCATTCTAACAGTTCAGTGTGCACACCTCCATGTGGACACACTCATTCTAACAGTTCAGTGTGGACACCTCCATGTGGTCACACTCATTCTAACAGTTCAGTGTGCACACCTCCATGTGGACAACTCATTCTAACAGTTCAGTGTGCACACCTCCATGTGGACACACTCATTCTAACAGTTCAGTGTGCACACCTCCATGTGGACACACTCATTCTAACAGTTCAGTGTGCACACCTCCATGTGGGCACACTCATTCTAACAGTTCAGTGTGCACACCTCCACAGGAACACACTCATTATAACAGTTCAGTGTGCACACCTCCATGTAAACACAATCATTCTAATAGTTCAGTGTGCACACCTCCATGTGGACACAGTCATTCTAACAGTTCAGTGTGCACACCTCCATGTGGACACACTCATTCTAACAATTCAGTGTGCACACCTCCATGTGGAAAAATTCTAACAGTTCAGTGTGCACACCTCCATGTGGACACAATATTATAATAGTTCAGTGTGCACACCTCGACAGGGACACAATCATTCTAACAGTTCAGTGTGCACACCTCCATGTGGACACACTCATTCTAACAGTTCAGTGTACACACCTCCATGTGGGCACACTCATTCTAACAGTTCTGTTTGCACACCTCCATGTGGACACACTCATTCTAACAGTTCAGTGTGCACACTTCCATGTGGGCACACTCATTCTAACAGTTCAGTGTGCATACCTCCATGTGGACACACTCATTCTAACAGTTCAGTGTGCACACCTCCATGTGGACACAATCATTCTAATATTTCAGTGTGCACACTTCCATATGGACACAGTCATTCTAACAGTTCAGTGTGCACACCTCCATGTGGACACAATCATTTTAACAGTTCTGTGTGCACACCTCCATGTGGACACACTTATTCTAACAGTTCAGTGTGCACACCTCCACAGGGACACACTCATTCTAACAGTTCAGTGTGCACACCACCATGTGTATACATTATAACATTTCAGTGTGCACACCTACACAGGGACACACTCATTCTAACAGTTCAGTGTGCTAACCTCCATGTGGGCACACTCATTCTAACAGTTCAGTGTGCACACCTCCACAGGGACACACACATTCTAACAGTTCAGTGTGCAAACCTCCATGTGGGCACACTCATTCTAACAGTTCAGTGTGCACACCTCCATGTGGACACATTTTAACACTTCATTGTACACAACTCCATGTGGACACACTCATTCTAACACTTCAGTGTGTACACCTCCATGTGGACACACTCATTCTAACAGTTCAGTGTGCACACCTCCATGGAAGCACACTCATTCTAACAGTTCAGTGTGCACACTTCCATGTGGCGACAATCATTCTAACAGTTCAGTGTGCACACCTCCATGGAAGCACACTCATTCTAACAGTTCAGTGTGCACACCTCCATGTGGACACACTCATTCTAACAGTTCAGTGTGCACACCTCCATGTGGGCACACTCATTCTAACAGTTCTGTGTGCACACCTCCACAGGAACACACTCATTATAACATTTCAGTGTGCACACCTCCATGTAAACACAATCATTCTAATAGTTCAGTGTGCACACCTCCATGTGGACACAGTCATTCTAACAGTTCAGTGTGCACAACTCCATGTGGACACACTCATTCTAAAAATTCAGTGTGCACACCTCCATGTGGACACAATATTATAACAGTTCAGTGTGCACACCTCGACAGGGACCCAATCATTCTAACAGTTCAGTGTGCACACCTCCATGTGGACACACTCATTCTAACAGTTCAGTGTACACACCTCCATGTGGGCACACTCATTCTAACAGTTCTGTTTGCACACCTCCATGTGGACACACTCATTCTAACAGTTCAGTGTGCACACTTCCATGTGGGCACACTCATTCTAACAGTTCAGTGTGCATACCACCATGTGGACACACTCATTCTAACAGTTCAGTGTGCACACCTCCATGTGGACACAATCATTCTAATATTTCAGTGTGCACACTTCCATATGGACACAGTCATTCTAACAGTTCAGTGTGCACACCTCCATGTGGACACACTTATTCTAACAGTTCAGTGTGCACACCTCCACAGGGACACACTCATTCTAACAGTTCAGTGTGCACACCTCCATGTGGACACACTCATTCTAACAGTTCAGTGTGCACATCTCCATGTGGACACACTCATTCTAACAGTTCAGTGTGCACACCTCCTTGTGGGCACACTAATTCTAACAGTTCAGTGTGCACACCTCCATGTGTACACACTCATTCTAACAGTTCAGTGTGCACACCTCCATGTGGACACAATCATTCTAATAGTTGAGTGTGCACACCTCCCTGTGGACACACTTATTCTAACAGTTCAGTGTGCAAACTTCCATGTGGACACACTCATTCTAACAGTTCAGTGTGCACACCTCCATGTGGGCACACTCATTCTAACAGTTCAGTGTGCACACCACCACAGGAACACACTCATTATAACAGTTCAGTGTGCACACCTCCATGTGGACACACTCATTCTAACAGTTCAGTGTGCACACCTCCATGTGAACACAATCATTCTAATAGTTCAGTGTGCACATCTCCATGTGGACACACTCGTTCTAACAGTTCAGTGTGCACACCTCATTGTGGGCACACTCATTCTAACAGTTCAGTGTGCACACCTCCATGTGTACACACTCATTCTAACAGTTCAGTGTGCACACCTCCATGTGGACACAATCATTCTAATAGTTGAGTGTGCACACCTCCCTGTCGACACACATATTCTAACAGTTCAGTGTGCACACTTCCATGTGGACACACTCATTCTAACAGTTCAGTGTGCACACCTCCATGTAAGCACACTCATTCTAACAGTTCAGTGTGCACACTTCCATGTGGCGACAATCATTCTAACAGTTCAGTGTGCACACTTCCATGTGGACATAGTTATTCTAAAAGTTCAGTGTGCACACCTCCATATAGAAACAATCATTTTAACAGTTCAGTGTGCACACCTGCATGTGGAGACACTCATTCTAAGAGTTCAGTGTGCACACCTCCATGTGGGCACACTCATTCTAACAGTTCAGTGTGGACACCTTCATGTGGTCACACTCATTCTAACAGTTCAGTGTGCACACCTCCATGTGGACACACTCATTCTAACAGTTCAGTGTGCACACCTCCATGTGGACACACTCATTCTAACAGTTCTGTGTGCACACCTCCACAGGAACACAGTCATTCTAACAGTTCAGTGTGCACACCTCCATGTGAACACACTCATTCTAACAATTCAGTGTGCACACCTCCATGTGCACAAATTCTAACAGTTCAGTGTGCACACCTCCATGTGGACACAATATTATAACAGTTCAGTGTGCACACCTCGACAGGGACACAATCATTCTAACAGTTCAGTGTGCACACCTCCATGTGGACACACTCATTCTAACAGTTCAGTGTACACACCTCCATGTGGGCACACTCATTCTAACAGTTCTGTTTGCACACCTCCATGTGGACACACTCATTCTAACAGTTCAGTGTGCCCACTTCCATGTGGGCACACTCATTCTAATAGTTCAGTGTGCATACCTCCATGTGGACACACTCATTCTAACAGTTCAGTGTGCACACCTCCATGTGGACACAATCATTCTAATATTTCAGTGTGCACACTTCCATATGGACAGAGTCATTCTAACAGTTCAGTGTGCACACCTCCATGTGGACACAATCATTTTAACAGTTCTGTGTGCACACCTCCATGTGGACACACTTATTCTAACAGTTCAGTGTGCACACCTCCACAGGGACACACTCATTCTAACAGTTCAGTGTGCACACCACCATGTGGATACATTATAACATTTCAGTGTGCACACCTCCACAGGGACACACTCATTCTAACAGTTCAGTGTGCTAACCTCCATGTGGGCACACTCATTCTAACAGTTCAGTGTGCACACCTCCACAGGGACACACTCATTCTAACAGTTCAGTGTGCAAACCTCCATGTGGGCACACTCATTCTAACAGTTCAGTGTGCACACCTCCATGTGGACACATTTTAACACTTCATTGTACACACCTCCATGTGGACACACTCATTCTAACAGTTCAGTGTGCACACCTCCATGTGGGCACACTCATTCTAACAGTTCAGTGTGCACAACTCCACAGGAACACACTCATTATAAGAGTTCAGTGTGCACACCTCCATGTGGACACACTCATTCTAACAGTTCAGTGTGCACACCTCCATGTGAACACAATCATTCTAATAGTTCAGTGTGCACATCTCCATGTGGACACACTCATTCTAACAGTTCAGGGTGCACACCTCCTTGTGGGCACACTCATTCTAACAGTTCAGTGTGCACACCTCCATGTGTAAACACTCATTCTAACAGTTCAGTGTGCACATCTCCATGTGGACACAATCATTCTAAAAGTTGAGTGTGCACACCTCCCTGAGGACACACATATTCTAACAGTTCAGTGTGCACACTTCCATGTGGACACACTCATTCTAACAGTTCAGTGTGCACACCTCCATGTAAGCACACTCATTCTAACAGTTCAGTGTGCACACTTCCATGTGGCGACAATCATTCTAACAGTTCAGTGTGCACACTTCCATGTGGACATAGTTATTCTAACAGTTCAGTGTGCACACCTCCATATAGAAACAATCATTTTAACAGTTCAGTGTGCACACCTCCATGTGGAGACACTCATTCTAAGAGTTCAGTGTGCACACCTCCATGTGGGCACACTCATTCTAACAGTTCAGTGTGGACACCTCCATGTGGTCACACTCATTCTAACAGTTCAGTGTGCACACCTCCATGTGGACAACTCATTCTAACAGTTCAGTGTGCACACCTCCATGTGGACACACTCATTCTAACAGTTCAGTGTGCACACCTCCATGTGGACACACTCATTCTAACAGTTCAGTGTGCACACCTCCATGTGGGCACACTCATTCTAACAGTTCAGTGTGCACACCTCCACAGGAACACACTCATTATAACAGTTCAGTGTGCACACCTCCATGTAAACACAATCATTCTAATAGTTCAGTGTGCACACCTCCATGTGGACACAGTCATTCTAACAGTTCAGTGTGCACACCTCTATGTGGACACACTCATTCTAACAATTCAGTGTGCACACCTCCATGTGGACAAATTCTAACAGTTCAGTGTGCACACCTCCATGTGGACACAATATTATAACAGTTCAGTGTGCACACCTCGACAGGGACACAATCATTCTAACAGTTCAGTGTGCACACCTCCATGTGGACACACTCATTCTAACAGTTCAGTGTACACACCTCCATGTGGGCACACTCATTCTAACAGTTCTGTTTGCACACCTCCATGTGGACACACTCATTCTAACAGTTCAGTGTGCACACTTCCATGTGGGCACACTCATTCTAACAGTTCAGTGTGCATACCTCCATGTGGACACACTCATTCTAACAGTTCAGTGTGCACACCTCCATGTGGACACAATCATTCTAATATTTCAGTGTGCACACTTCCATATGGACACAGTCATTCTAACAGTTCAGTGTGCACACCTCCATGTGGACACAATCATTTTAACAGTTCTGTGTGCACACCTCCATGTGGACACAC
This sequence comes from Peromyscus eremicus, assembly GCF_949786415.1. Taxonomy (NCBI): domain Eukaryota; kingdom Metazoa; phylum Chordata; class Mammalia; order Rodentia; family Cricetidae; genus Peromyscus; species Peromyscus eremicus. Next base: position 89,890 of record NW_026734636.1, read on the forward strand.
TTATTCTAACAGTTCAGTGTGCACACCTCCACAGGGACACACTCATTCTAACAGTTCAGTGTGCACACCACCATGTGGATACATTATAACATTTCAGTGTGCACACCTCCACAGGGACACACTCATTCTAACAGTTCAGTGTGCTAACCTCCATGTGGGCACACTCATTCTAACAGTTCAGTGTGCACACCTCCACAGGAACACACTCATTATAACAGTTCAGTGTGCACACCTCCATGTGAACACAATCATTCTAATAGTTCAGTGTGCACACCTCCATGTAAGCACAGTCATTCTAACAGTTCAGTGTGCACACCTCCATGTGGACACACTCATTCTAACAGTTCAGTGTGCACACCTCCATGTGGACACAAACATTTTAACAGTTCTGTGTGCACACCTCCATGTGGACACACTTATTCTAACAGTTCAGTGTGCACACCTCCACAGGGACACACTCATTCTAACAGTTCAGTGTGCACACCTCCATGTAAGCACACTCATTCTAACAGTTCAGTGTGCACACTTCCATGTGACGACAATCATTCTAACAGTTCAGTGAGCACACTTCCATGTGGACATAGTTATTCTAACAGTTCAGTGTGCACACCTCCATATAGAAACAATCATTTTAACAGTTCAGTGTGCACACCTCCATGTGGAGACACTCATTCTAAGAGTTCAGTGTGCACACCTCCATGTGGGCACACTCATTCTAACAGTTCAGTGTGCACACCTCCATGTGGACAACTCATTCTAACAGTTCAGTGTGCACACCTCCATGTGGACACACTCATTCTAACAGTTCAGTGTGCACACCTCCATGTGGACACACTCATTCTAACAGTTCAGTGTGCACACCTCCATGTGGGCACACTCATTCTAACAGTTCAGTGTGCACACCTCCACAGGAACACACTCATTATAACAGTTCAGTGTGCACACCTCGATGTAAACACAATCATTCTAATAGTTCAGTGTGCACACCTCCATGTGGACACAGTCATTCTAACAGTTCAGTGTGCACACGTCTATGTGGACACACTCATTCTAACAATTCAGTGTGCACACCTCCATGTGGACAAATTCTAACAGTTCAGTGTGCACACCTCCATGTGGACACAATATTATAACAGTTCAGTGTGCACACCTCGACAGGGACACAATCATTCTAACAGTTCAGTGTGCACACCTCCATGTGGACACACTCATTCTAACAGTTCAGTGTACACACCTCCATGTGGGCACACTCATTCTAACAGTTCTGTTTGCACACCTCCATGTGGACACACTCATTCTAACAGTTCAGTGTGCACACTTCCATGTGGGCACACTCATTCTAACAGTTCAGTGTGCATACCTCCATGTGGACACACTCATTCTAACAGTTCAGTGTGCACACCTCCATGTGGACACAATCATTCTAATATTTCAGTGTGCACACTTCCATATGGACACAGTCATTCTAACAGTTCAGTGTGCACACCTCCATGTGGACACAATCATTTTAACAGTTCTGTGTGCACACCTCCATGTGGACACACTTATTCTAACAGTTCAGTGTGCACACCTCCACAGGGACACACTCATTCTAACAGTTCAGTGTGCACACCACCATGTGTATACATTATAACATTTCAGTGTGCACACCTACACAGGGACACACTCATTCTAACAGTTCAGTGTGCTAACCTCCATGTGGGCACACTCATTCTAACAGTTCAGTGTGCACACCTCTACAGGGACACACACATTCTAACAGTTCAGTGTGCAAACCTCCATGTGGGCACACTCATTCTAACAGTTCAGTGTGCACACCTCCATGTGGACACATTTTAACACTTCATTGTACACAACTCCATGTGGACACACTCATTCTAACACTTCAGTGTGTACACCTCCATGTGGACACACTCATTCTAACAGTTCAGTGTGCACACCTCCATGGAAGCACACTCATTCTAACAGTTCAGTGTGCACACTTCCATGTGGCGACAATCATTCTAACAGTTCAGTGTGCACACCTCCATGGAAGCACACTCATTCTAACAGTTCAGTGTGCACACCTCCATGTGGACACACTCATTCTAACAGTTCAGTGTGCACACCTCCATGTGGGCACACTCATTCTAACAGTTCTGTGTGCACACCTCCACAGGAACACACTCATTATAACATTTCAGTGTGCACACCTCCATGTAAACACAATCATTCTAATAGTTCAGTGTGCACACCTCCATGTGGACACAGTCATTCTAACAGTTCAGTGTGCACACCTCCATGTGGACACACTCATTCTAAAAATTCAGTGTGCACACCTCCATGTGGACACAATATTATAACAGTTCAGTTTGCACACCTCGACAGGGACACAATCATTCTAACAGTTCAGTGTGCACACCTCCATGTGGACACACTCATTCTAACAGTTCAGTGTACACACCTCCATGTGGGCACACTCATTCTAACAGTTCTGTTTGCACACCTCCATGTGGACACACTCATTCTAACAGTTCAGTGTGCACACTTCCATGTGGGCACACTCATTCTAACAGTTCAGTGTGCATACCACCATGTGGACACACTCATTCTAACAGTTCAGTGTGCACACCTCCATGTGGACACAATCATTCTAATATTTCAGTGTGCACACTTCCATATGGACACAGTCATTCTAACAGTTCAGTGTGCACACCTCCATGTGGACACACTTATTCTAACAGTTCAGTGTGCACACCTCCACAGGGACACACTCATTCTAACAGTTCAGTGTGCACACCTCCATGTGGACACACTCATTCTAACAGTTCAGTGTGCACATCTCCATGTGGACACACTCATTCTAACAGTTCAGTGTGCACACCTCCTTGTGGGCACACTAATTCTAACAGTTCAGTGTGCACACCTCCATGTGTACACACTCATTCTAACAGTTCAGTGTGCACACCTCCATGTGGACACAATCATTCTAATAGTTGAGTGTGCACACCTCCCTGTGGACACACTTATTCTAACAGTTCAGTGTGCAAACTTCCATGTGGACACACTCATTCTAACAGTTCAGTGTGCACACCTCCATGTGGGCACACTCATTCTAACAGTTCAGTGTGCACACCACCACAGGAACACACTCATTATAACAGTTCAGTGTGCACACCTCCATGTGGACACACTCATTCTAACAGTTCAGTGTGCACACCTCCATGTGAACACAATCATTCTAATAGTTCAGTGTGCACATCTCCATGTGGACACACTCGTTCTAACAGTTCAGTGTGCACACCTCATTGTGGGCACACTCATTCTAACAGTTCAGTGTGCACACCTCCATGTGTACACACTCATTCTAACAGTTCAGTGTGCACACCTCCATGTGGACACAATCATTCTAATAGTTGAGTGTGCACACCTCCCTGTCGACACACATATTCTAACAGTTCAGTGTGCACACTTCCATGTGGACACACTCATTCTAACAGTTCAGTGTGCACACCTCCATGTAAGCACACTCATTCTAACAGTTCAGTGTGCACACTTCCATGTGGCGACAATCATTCTAACAGTTCAGTGTGCACACTTCCATGTGGACATAGTTATTCTAAAAGTTCAGTGTGCACACCTCCATATAGAAACAATCATTTTAACAGTTCAGTGTGCACACCTGCATGTGGAGACACTCATTCTAAGAGTTCAGTGTGCACACCTCCATGTGGGCACACTCATTCTAACAGTTCAGTGTGGACACCTTCATGTGGTCACACTCATTCTAACAGTTCAGTGTGCACACCTCCATGTGGACACACTCATTCTAACAGTTCAGTGTGCACACCTCCATGTGGACACACTCATTCTAACAGTTCTGTGTGCACACCTCCACAGGAACACAGTCATTCTAACAGTTCAGTGTGCACACCTCCATGTGAACACACTCATTCTAACAATTCAGTGTGCACACCTCCATGTGCACAAATTCTAACAGTTCAGTGTGCACACCTCCATGTGGACACAATATTATAACAGTTCAGTGTGCACACCTCGACAGGGACACAATCATTCTAACAGTTCAGTGTGCACACCTCCATGTGGACACACTCATTCTAACAGTTCAGTGTACACACCTCCATGTGGGCACACTCATTCTAACAGTTCTGTTTGCACACCTCCATGTGGACACACTCATTCTAACAGTTCAGTGTGCCCACTTCCATGTGGGCACACTCATTCTAATAGTTCAGTGTGCATACCTCCATGTGGACACACTCATTCTAACAGTTCAGTGTGCACACCTCCATGTGGACACAATCATTCTAATATTTCAGTGTGCACACTTCCATATGGACAGAGTCATTCTAACAGTTCAGTGTGCACACCTCCATGTGGACACAATCATTTTAACAGTTCTGTGTGCACACCTCCATGTGGACACACTTATTCTAACAGTTCAGTGTGCACACCTCCACAGGGACACACTCATTCTAACAGTTCAGTGTGCACACCACCATGTGGATACATTATAACATTTCAGTGTGCACACCTCCACAGGGACACACTCATTCTAACAGTTCAGTGTGCTAACCTCCATGTGGGCACACTCATTCTAACAGTTCAGTGTGCACACCTCCACAGGGACACACTCATTCTAACAGTTCAGTGTGCAAACCTCCATGTGGGCACACTCATTCTAACAGTTCAGTGTGCACACCTCCATGTGGACACATTTTAACACTTCATTGTACACACCTCCATGTGGACACACTCATTCTAACAGTTCAGTGTGCACACCTCCATGTGGGCACACTCATTCTAACAGTTCAGTGTGCACAACTCCACAGGAACACACTCATTATAAGAGTTCAGTGTGCACACCTCCATGTGGACACACTCATTCTAACAGTTCAGTGTGCACACCTCCATGTGAACACAATCATTCTAATAGTTCAGTGTGCACATCTCCATGTGGACACACTCATTCTAACAGTTCAGGGTGCACACCTCCTTGTGGGCACACTCATTCTAACAGTTCAGTGTGCACACCTCCATGTGTAAACACTCATTCTAACAGTTCAGTGTGCACATCTCCATGTGGACACAATCATTCTAATAGTTGAGTGTGCACACCTCCCTGAGGACACACATATTCTAACAGTTCAGTGTGCACACTTCCATGTGGACACACTCATTCTAACAGTTCAGTGTGCACACCTCCATGTAAGCACACTCATTCTAACAGTTCAGTGTGCACACTTCCATGTGGCGACAATCATTCTAACAGTTCAGTGTGCACACTTCCATGTGGACATAGTTATTCTAACAGTTCAGTGTGCACACCTCCATATAGAAACAATCATTTTAACAGTTCAGTGTGCACACCTCCATGTGGAGACACTCATTCTAAGAGTTCAGTGTGCACACCTCCATGTGGGCACACTCATTCTAACAGTTCAGTGTGGACACCTCCATGTGGTCACACTCATTCTAACAGTTCAGTGTGCACACCTCCATGTGGACAACTCATTCTAACAGTTCAGTGTGCACACCTCCATGTGGACACACTCATTCTAACAGTTCAGTGTGCACACCTCCATGTGGACACACTCATTCTAACAGTTCAGTGTGCACACCTCCATGTGGGCACACTCATTCTAACAGTTCAGTGTGCACACCTCCACAGGAACACACTCATTATAACAGTTCAGTGTGCACACCTCCATGTAAACACAATCATTCTAATAGTTCAGTGTGCACACCTCCATGTGGACACAGTCATTCTAACAGTTCAGTGTGCACACCTCTATGTGGACACACTCATTCTAACAATTCAGTGTGCACACCTCCATGTGGACAAATTCTAACAGTTCAGTGTGCACACCTCCATGTGGACACAATATTATAACAGTTCAGTGTGCACACCTCGACAGGGACACAATCATTCTAACAGTTCAGTGTGCACACCTCCATGTGGACACACTCATTCTAACAGTTCAGTGTACACACCTCCATGTGGGCACACTCATTCTAACAGTTCTGTTTGCACACCTCCATGTGGACACACTCATTCTAACAGTTCAGTGTGCACACTTCCATGTGGGCACACTCATTCTAACAGTTCAGTGTGCATACCTCCATGTGGACACACTCATTCTAACAGTTCAGTGTGCACACCTCCATGTGGACACAATCATTCTAATATTTCAGTGTGCACACTTCCATATGGACACAGTCATTCTAACAGTTCAGTGTGCACACCTCCATGTGGACACAATCATTTTAACAGTTCTGTGTGCACACCTCCATGTGGACACACTTATTCTAACAGTTCAGTGTGCACACCTCCACAGGGACACACTCATTCTAACAGTTCAGTGTGCACACCACCATGTGGATACATTATAACATTTCAGTGTGCACACCTCCACAGGGACACACTCATTCTAACAGTTCAGTGTGCTAACCTCCATGTGGGCACACTCATTCTAACAGTTCAGTGTGCACACCTCCACAGGAACACACTCATTATAACAGTTCAGTGTGCACACCTCCATGTGAACACAATCATTCTAATAGTTCAGTGTGCACACCTCCATGTAAGCACAGTCATTCTAACAGTTCAGTGTGCACACCTCCATGTGGACACACTCATTCTAACAGTTCAGTGTGCACACCTCCATGTGGACACAAACATTTTAACAGTTCTGTGTGCACACCTCCATGTGGACACACTTATTCTAACAGTTCAGTGTGCACACCTCCACAGGGACACACTCATTCTAACAGTTCAGTGTGCACACCTCCATGTAAGCACACTCATTCTAACAGTTCAGTGTGCACACTTCCATGTGACGACAATCATTCTAACAGTTCAGTGAGCACACTTCCATGTGGACATAGTTATTCTAACAGTTCAGTGTGCACACCTCCATATAGAAACAATCATTTTAACAGTTCAGTGTGCACACCTCCATGTGGAGACACTCATTCTAAGAGTTCAGTGTGCACACCTCCATGTGGGCACACTCATTCTAACAGTTCAGTGTGCACACCTCCATGTGGACAACTCATTCTAACAGTTCAGTGTGCACACCTCCATGTGGACACACTCATTCTAACAGTTCAGTGTGCACACCTCCATGTGGACACACTCATTCTAACAGTTCAGTGTGCACACCTCCATGTGGGCACACTCATTCTAACAGTTCAGTGTGCACACCTCCACAGGAACACACTCATTATAACAGTTCAGTGTGCACACCTCGATGTAAACACAATCATTCTAATAGTTCAGTGTGCACACCTCCATGTGGACACAGTCATTCTAACAGTTCAGTGTGCACACGTCTATGTGGACACACTCATTCTAACAATTCAGTGTGCACACCTCCATGTGGACAAATTCTAACAGTTCAGTGTGCACACCTCCATGTGGACACAATATTATAACAGTTCAGTGTGCACACCTCGACAGGGACACAATCATTCTAACAGTTCAGTGTGCACACCTCCATGTGGACACACTCATTCTAACAGTTCAGTGTACACACCTCCATGTGGGCACACTCATACTAACAGTTCAGTGTGCACACCTCCATGTGGACACAATCATTCTAATATTTCAGTGTGCACACTTCCATATGGACAGAGTCATTCTAACAGTTCAGTGTGCACACCTCCATGTGGACACAATCATTTTAACAGTTCTGTGTGCACACCTCCATGTGGACACACTTATTCTAACAGTTCAGTGTGCACACCTCCACAGGGACACACTCATTCTAACAGTTCAGTGTGCACACCACCATGTGGATACATTATAACATTTCAGTGTGCACACCTCCACAGGGACACACTCATTCTAACAGTTCAGTGTGCTAACCTCCATGTGGGAACACTCATTCTAACAGTTCAGTGTGCACACCTCCACAGGGACACACTCATTCTAACAGTTCAGTGTGCAAACCTCCATGTGGGCACACTCATTCTAACAGTTCAGTGTGCACACCTCCATGTGGACACATTTTAACACTTCATTGTACACACCTCCATGTGGACACACTCATTCTAACAGTTCAGTGTGCACACCTCCATGTGGGCACACTCATTCTAACAGTTCAGTGTGCACAACTCCACAGGAACACACTCATTATAAGAGTTCAGTGTGCACACCTCCATGTGGACACACTCATTCTAACAGTTCAGTGTGCACACCTCCATGTGAACACAATCATTCTAATAGTTCAGTGTGCACATCTCCATGTGGACACACTCATTCTAACAGTTCAGGGTGCACACCTCCTTGTGGGCACACTCATTCTAACAGTTCAGTGTGCACACCTCCATGTGTAAACACTCATTCTAACAGTTCAGTGTGCACATCTCCATGTGGACACAATCATTCTAATAGTTGAGTGTGCACACCTCCCTGAGGACACACATATTCTAACAGTTCAGTGTGCACACTTCCATGTGGACACACTCATTCTAACAGTTCAGTGTGCACACCTCCATGTAAGCACACTCATTCTAACAGTTCAGTGTGCACACTTCCATGTGGCGACAATCATTCTAACAGTTCAGTGTGCACACTTCCATGTGGACATAGTTATTCTAACAGTTCAGTGTGCACACCTCCATATAGAAACAATCATTTTAACAGTTCAGTGTGCACACCTCCATGTGGAGACACTCATTCTAAGAGTTCAGTGTGCACACCTCCATGTGGGCACACTCATTCTAACAGTTCAGTGTGGACACCTCCATGTGGTCACACTCATTCTAACAGTTCAGTGTGCACACCTCCATGTGGACAACTCATTCTAACAGTTCAGTGTGCACACCTCCATGTGGACACACTCATTCTAACAGTTCAGTGTGCACACCTCCATGTGGACACACTCATTCTAACAGTTCAGTGTGCACACCTCCATGTGGGCACACTCATTCTAACAGTTCAGTGTGCACACCTCCACAGGAACACACTCATTATAACAGTTCAGTGTGCACACCTCCATGTAAACACAATCATTCTAATAGTTCAGTGTGCACACCTCCATGTGGACACAGTCATTCTAACAGTTCAGTGTGCACACCTCTATGTGGACACACTCATTCTAACAATTCAGTGTGCACACCTCCATGTGGACAAATTCTAACAGTTCAGTGTGCACACCTCCATGTGGACACAATATTATAACAGTTCAGTGTGCACACCTCGACAGGGACACAATCATTCTAACAGTTCAGTGTGCACACCTCCATGTGGACACACTCATTCTAACAGTTCAGTGTACACACCTCCATGTGGGCACACTCATTCTAACAGTTCTGTTTGCACACCTCCATGTGGACACACTCATTCTAACAGTTCAGTGTGCACACTTCCATGTGGGCACACTCATTCTAACAGTTCAGTGTGCATACCTCCATGTGGACACACTCATTCTAACAGTTCAGTGTGCACACCTCCATGTGGACACAATCATTCTAATATTTCAGTGTGCACACTTCCATATGGACACAGTCATTCTAACAGTTCAGTGTGCACACCTCCATGTGGACACAATCATTTTAACAGTTCTGTGTGCACACCTCCATGTGGACACACTTATTCTAACAGTTCAGTGTGCACACCTCCACAGGGACACACTCATTCTAACAGTTCAGTGTGCACACCACCATGTGGATACATTATAACATTTCAGTGTGCACACCTCCACAGGGACACACTCATTCTAACAGTTCAGTGTGCTAACCTCCATGTGGGCACACTCATTCTAACAGTTCAGTGTGCACACCTCCACAGGAACACACTCATTATAACAGTTCAGTGTGCACACCTCCATGTGAACACAATCATTCTAATAGTTCAGTGTGCACACCTCCATGTAAGCACAGTCATTCTAACAGTTCAGTGTGCACACCTCCATGTGGACACACTCATTCTAACAGTTCAGTGTGCACACCTCCATGTGGACACAAACATTTTAACAGTTCTGTGTGCACACCTCCATGTGGACACACTTATTCTAACAGTTCAGTGTGCACACCTCCACAGGGACACACTCATTCTAACAGTTCAGTGTGCACACCTCCATGTAAGCACACTCATTCTAACAGTTCAGTGTGCACACTTCCATGTGACGACAATCATTCTAACAGTTCAGTGAGCACACTTCCATGTGGACATAGTTATTCTAACAGTTCAGTGTGCACACCTCCATATAGAAACAATCATTTTAACAGTTCAGTGTGCACACCTCCATGTGGAGACACTCATTCTAAGAGTTCAGTGTGCACACCTCCATGTGGGCACACTCATTCTAACAGTTCAGTGTGCACACCTCCATGTGGACAACTCATTCTAACAGTTCAGTGTGCACACCTCCATGTGGACACACTCATTCTAACAGTTCAGTGTGCACACCTCCATGTGGACACACTCATTCTAACAGTTCAGTGTGCACACCTCCATGTGGGCACACTCATTCTAACAGTTCAGTGTGCACACCTCCACAGGAACACACTCATTATAACAGTTCAGTGTGCACACCTCGATGTAAACACAATCATTCTAATAGTTCAGTGTGCACACCTCCATGTGGACACAGTCATTCTAACAGTTCAGTGTGCACACGTCTATGTGGACACACTCATTCTAACAATTCAGTGTGCACACCTCCATGTGGACAAATTCTAACAGTTCAGTGTGCACACCTCCATGTGGACACAATATTATAACAGTTCAGTGTGCACACCTCGACAGGGACACAATCATTCTAACAGTTCAGTGTGCACACCTCCATGTGGACACACTCATTCTAACAGTTCAGTGTACACACCTCCATGTGGGCACACTCATACTAACAGTTCTGTTTGCACACCTCCATGTGGACACACTCATTCTAACAGTTCAGTGTGCACACTTCCATGTGGGCACACTCATTCTAACAGTTCAGTGTGCACACCTCCATGTGTACACACTCATTCTAACAGTTCAGTGTGCACATCTCCATGTGGACACAATCATTCTAATAGTTGAGTGTGCACACCTCCCTGTGGACACACATATTCTAACAGTTCAGTGTGCACACTTCCATGTGGACACACTATTTCTAACAGTTCAGTGTGCACACCTCCATGTAAGCACACTCATTCTAACAGTTCAGTGTGCACACTTCCATGTGGCGACAATCATTCTAACAGTTCAGTGTGCACACTTCCATGTGGACATAGTTATTCTAACAGTTCAGTGTGCACACCTCCATATAGAAACAATCATTTTAACAGTTCAGTGTGCACACCTCCATGTGGAGACACTCATTCTAAGAGTTCAGTGTGCAAACCTCCATGTGGGCACACTCATTCTAACAGTTTAGTGTGGACACCTCCATGTGGTCACACTCATTCTAACAGTTCAGTGTGCACACCTCCATGTGGACAACTCATTCTAACAGTTCAGTGTGCACACCTCCATGTGGACACACTCATTCTAACAGTTCAGTGTGCACACCTCCATGTGGACACACTCATTCTAACAGTTCAGTGTGCACACCTCCATGTGGGCACACTCATTCTAACAGTTCAGTGTGCACACCTCCACAGGAACACACTCATTATAAGAGTTTAGTGTGCACACCTCCATGTAAACACAATCATTCTAATAGTTCAGTGTGCACACCTCCATGTGGACACAGTCATTCTAACAGTTCAGTGTGCACACCTCTATGTGGACACACTCATTCTAACAATTCAGTGTGCACACCTCCATGTGGACAAATTCTAACAGTTCAGTGTGCACACCTCCATGTGGACACAATATTATAACAGTTCAGTGTGCACACCTCGACAGGGACATAATCATTCTAACAGTTCAGTGTGCACACCTCCATGTGGACACACTCATTCTAACAGTTCAGTGTACACACCTCCATGTGGGCACACTCATTCTAACAGTTCAGTGTGCATACCTCCATGTGGACACACTCATTCTAACAGTTCAGTGTGCACACCTCCATGTGGACACAATCATTCTAATATTTCAGTGTGCACACTTCCATATGGACACAGTCATTCTAACAGTTCAGTGTGCACACCTCCATGTGGACACAATCATTTTAACAGTTCAGTGTGCACACCTCCATGTGGACACACTTATTCTAACAGTTCAGTGTGCACACCTCCACAGGGACACACTCATTCTAACAGTTCAGTGTGCACACCACCATGTGGATACATTATAACATTTCAGTGTGCACACCTCCACAGGGACACACTCATTCTAACAGTTCAGTGTGCTAACCTCCATGTGGGCACACTCATTCTAACAGTTCAGTGTGCACACCTCCACAGGGACACACACATTCTAACAGTTCAGTGTGCAAACCTCCATGTGGGCACACTCATTCTAACAGTTCAGTGTGCACACCTCCATGTGGACACATTTTAACACTTCATTGTACACAACTCCATGTGGACACACTCATTCTAACACTTCAGTGTGTACACCTCCATGTGGACACACTCATTCTAACATTTCAGTGTACACACCTCCATGTGAACACACTCATTCTAACAGTTCAGTGTGTACACCACCATGTGGGCACACTCATTCTAACAGTTCAGTGTGCACACCTCCACAGGAACACACTCATTATAACAGTTCAGTGTGCACACCTCCATGTGGACACACTCATTCTAACAGTTCAGTGTACACACCTCCATGTGAACACAATCATTCTAATAGTTCAGTGTGCACATCTCCATGTGGACACACTCATTCTAACAGTTCAGTGTGCACACCTCCATATAGAAACAATCATTTTAACAGTTCAGTGTGCACACCTCCATGTGGAGACACTCATTCTAAGAGTTCAGTGTGCACACCTCCATGTGGGCACACTCATTCTAACAGTTCAGTGTGGACACCTCCATGTGGTCACACTCATTCTAACAGTTCAGTGTGCACACCTCCATGTGGACACAATATTATAACAGTTCAGTGTGCACACCTCGACAGGGACACAATCATTCTAACAGTTCAGTGTGCACACCTCCATGTGGACACACTCATTCTAACAGTTCAGTGTACACACCTCCATGTGGGCACACTCATTCTAACAGTTCAGTGTGCATACCTCCATGTGGACACACTCATTCTAACAGTTCAGTGTGCACACCTCCATGTGGACACAATCATTCTAATATTTCAGTGTGCACACTTCCATATGGACACAGTCATTCTAACAGTTCAGTGTGCACACCTCCATGTGGACACAATCATTTTAACAGTTCTGTGTGCACACCTCCATGTGGACACACTTATTCTAACAGTTCAGTGTGCACACCTCCACAGGGACACACTCATTCTAACAGTTCAGTGTGCACACCACCATGTGGATACATTATAGCATTTCAGTGTGCACACCTCCACAGGGACACACTCATTCTAACAGTTCAGTGTGCTAACCTCCATGTGGGCACACTCATTCTAACAGTTCAGTGTGCACACCTCCACAGGGACACACACATTCTAACAGTTCAGTGTGCAAACCTCCATGTGGGCACACTCATTCTAACAGTTCAGTGTGCCCACCTCCATGTGGACACATTTTAACACTTCATTGTACACAACTCCATGTGGACACACTCATTCTAACACTTCAGTGTGTACACCTCCATGTGGACACACTCATTCTAACATTTCAGTGTACACACCTCCATGTGGACACACTCATTCTAACAGTTCAGTGTGCACACCTCCATGTTGGCACACTCATTCTAACAGTTCAGTGTGCACACCTCCACAGGAACACACTCATTATAACAGTTCAGTGTGCACACCTCCATGTGGACACACTCATTCTAACAGTTCAGTGTACACACCTCCATGTGAACACAATCATTCTAATAGTTCAGTGTGCACATCTCCATGTGGACACACTCATTCTAACAGTTCAGTGTGCACACCTCCATATAGAAACAATCATTTTAACAGTTCATTGTGCACACCTCCATGTGGAGACACTCATTCTAAGAGTTCAGTGTGCACACCTCCATGTGGGCACACTCATTCTAACAGTTCAGTGTGGACACCTCCATGTGGTCACACTCATTCTAACAGTTCAGTGTGCACACCTCCATGTGGACAACTCATTCTAACAGTTCAGTGTGCACACCTCCATGTGGACACACTCATTCTAACAGTTCAGTGTGCACACCTCCATGTGGACACACTCATTCTAACAGTTCAGTGTGCACACCTCCATGTGGGCACACTCATTCTAACAGTTCAGTGTGCACACCTCCATGTGGACACAATATTATAACAGTTCAGTGTGCACACCTCGACAGGGACACAATCATTCTAACAGTTCAGTGTGCACACCTCCATGTGGACACACTCATTCTAACAGTTCAGTGTACACACCTCCATGTGGGCACACTCATTCTAACAGTTCAGTGTGCATACCTCCATGTGGACACACTCATTCTAACAGTTCAGTGTGCACACCTCCATGTGGACACAATCATTCTAATATTTCAGTGTGCACACTTCCATATGGACACAGTCATTCTAACAGTTCAGTGTGCACACCTCCATGTGGACACAATCATTTTAACAGTTCTGTGTGCACACCTCCATGTGGACACACTTATTCTAACAGTTCAGTGTGCACACCTCCACAGGGACACACTCATTCTAACAGTTCAGTGTGCACACCACCATGTGGATACATTATAGCATTTCAGTGTGCACACCTCCACAGGGACACACTCATTCTAACAGTTCAGTGTGCTAACCTCCATGTGGGCACACTCATTCTAACAGTTCAGTGTGCACACCTCCACAGGGACACACACATTCTAACAGTTCAGTGTGCAAACCTCCATGTGGGCACACTCATTCTAACAGTTCAGTGTGCCCACCTCCATGTGGACACATTTTAACACTTCATTGTACACAACTCCATGTGGACACACTCATTCTAACACTTCAGTGTGTACACCTCCATGTGGACACACTCATTCTAACATTTCAGTGTACACACCTCCATGTGGACACACTCATTCTAACAGTTCAGTGTGCACACCTCCATGTGGGCACACTCATTCTAACAGTTCAGTGTGCACACCTCAACAGGAACACACTCATTATAACAGTTCAGTGTGCACACCTCCATGTGGACACACTCATTCTAACAGTTCAGTGTACACACCTCCATGTGAACACAATCATTCTAATAGTTCAGTGTGCACATCTCCATGTGGACACACTCATTCTAACAGTTCAGTGTGCACACCTCCATATAGAAACAATCATTTTAACAGTTCATTGTGCACACCTCCATGTGGAGACACTCATTCTAAGAGTTCAGTGTGCACACCTCCATGTGGGCACACTCATTCTAACAGTTCAGTGTGGACACCTCCATGTGGTCACACTCATTCTAACAGTTCAGTGTGCAAACCTCCATGTGGACAACTCATTCTAACAGTTCAGTGTGCACACCTCCATGTGGACACACTCATTCTAACAGTTCAGTGTGCACACCTCCATGTGGACACACTCATTCTAACAGTTCAGTGTGCACACATCCATGTGGGCACACTCATTCTAACAGTTCAGTGTGCACACCTCCACAGGAACACACTCATTATAACAGTTCAGTGTGCACACCTCCATGTAAACACAATCATTCTAATAGTTCAGTGTGCACACCTCCATGTGGACACAGTCATTCTAACAGTTCAGTGTGCACACCTCTATGTGGACACACTCATTCTAACAATTCAGTGTGCACACCTCCATGTGGACTAATTCTAACAGTTCAGTGTGCACACCTCCATGTGGACACAATATTATAACAGTTCAGTGTGCACACCTCGACAGGGACACAATCATTCTAACAGTTCAGTGTGCACACCTCCATGTGGACACACTCATTCTAACAGTTCAGTGTACACACCTCCATGTGGGCACACTCATTCTGACAGTTCTGTTTGCACACCTCCATGTGGACACACTCATTCTAACAGTTCAGTGTGCACACTTCCATGTGGGCACACTCATTCTAACAGTTCAGTGTGCATACCTCCATGTGGACACACTCATTCTAACAGTTCAGTGTGCACACCTCCATGTGGACACAATCATTCTAATATTTCAGTGTTCACACTTCCATATGGACACAGTCATTCTAACAGTTCAGTGTGCACACCTCCATGTGGACACAATCATTTTAACAGTTCTGTGTGCACACCTCCATGTGGACACACTTATTCTAACATTTCAGTGTGCACACCTCCACAGGGACACACTCATTCTAACAGTTCAGTGTGCACACCACCATGTGGATACATTATAACATTTCAGTGTGCACACCTCCACAGGGACACACTCATTCTAACAGTTCAGTGTGCTAACCTCCATGTGGGCACACTCATTCTAACAGTACAGTGTGCACACTTCCACAGGGACACACACATTCTAACAGTTCAGTGTGCAAACCTCCATGTGGGCACACTCATTCTAACAGTTCAGTGTGCACACCTCCATGTGGACACATTTTAACACTTCATTGTACACAACTCCATGTGGACACAGTCATTCTAACACTTCAGTGTGTACACCTCCATGTGGACACACTCATTCTAACATTTCAGTGTACACACCTCCATGTGGACACACTCATTCTAACAGTTCAGTGTGCACACCTCCATGTGGGCACACTCATTCTAACAGTTCAGTGTGCACACCTCCACAGGAACACACTCATTATAACAGTTCAGTGTGCACACCTCCATGTGGACACACTCATTCTAACAGTTCAGTGTGCACACCTCCATGTGAACACAATCATTCTAATAGTTCAGTGTGCACATCTCCATGTGGACACAGTCAATCTAACAGTTCAGTGTGCACACCTCCATGTGGACACACTCATTCTAACAGTTCAGTGTGCACACCTCCATGTGGACACAAACATTTTAACAGTTCTGTGTGCACACCTCCATGTGGACACACTTATTCTAACAGTTCAGTGTGCACACCTCCACAGGGACACACTCATTCTAACAGTTCAGTGTGCACACCACCATGTGGACACATTATAACAGTTCAGTGTGCACACCTCCATGTGGACACACTCATTCAAACAGTTCAGTGTGCACACCTCCATGTGGACACAATATTCTAACAGTTCAGTGTGCACACCTCCACAGGGACACAATCATTCTAACATTTCAGTGTGCACATCTCCATGTGGACACACTCATTCTAACAGTTCAGTGTGCACACCTCCTTGTGGGCACACTAATTCTAACAGTTCAGTGTGCACACCTCCATGTGTACACACTCATTCTAACAGTTCAGTGTGCACACCTCCATGTGGACACAATCATTCTAATAGTTGAGTGTGCACACCTCCCTGTGGACACACTTATTCTAACAGTTCAGTGTGCAAACTTCCATGTGGACACACTCATTCTAACAGTTCAGTGTGCACACCTCCATGTGGGCACACTCATTCTAACAGTTCAGTGTGCACACCTCCACAGGAACACACTCATTATAACAGTTCAGTGTGCACACCTCAATGTGGACACACTCATTCTAACAGTTCAGTGTGCACACCTCCATGTGAACACAATCATTCTAATAGTTCAGTGTGCACATCTCCATGTGGACACACTCATTCTAACAGTTCAGTGTGCACACCTCCTTGTGGGCACACTCATTCTAACAGTTCAGTGTGCACACCTCCATGTGTACACACTCATTCTAACAGTTCAGTGTGCACACTTCCATGTGGACACACTCATTCTAACAGTTCAGTGTGCACACCTCCATGTAAGCACACTCATTCTAACAGTTCAGTGTGCACACTTCCATGTGGCGACAATCATTCTAACAGTTCAGTGTGCACACTTCCATGTGGACATAGTTATTCTAAAAGTTCAGTGTGCACACCTCCATATAGAAACAATCATTTTAACAGTTCAGTGTGCTCACCTGCATGTGGAGACACTCATTCTAAGAGTTCAGTGTGCACACCTCCATGTGGGCACACTCATTCTAACAGTTCAGTGTGGACACCTCCATGTGGTCACACTCATTGTAACAGTTCAGTGTGCACACCTCCACGTGGACACACTCATTCTAACAGTTCAGTGTGCACACCTCCATGTGGACACACTCATTCTAACAGTTCAGTGTGCACACCTCCATGTGGACACACACATTCTATCAGTTCAGTGTGCTCACCTCCATGTGGGCACACTCATTCTAACAGTTCAGTGTGCACACCTCCACAGGAACACACTCATTATAACAGTTCAGTGTGCACACCTCCATGTAAACACAATCATTCTAATAGTTCAGTGTGCACACCTCCATGTGGACACAGTCATTCTAACAGTTCAGTGTGCACACCTCCATGTGGACACACTCATTCTAACAATTCAGTGTGCACACCTCCATGTGCACAAATTCTAACAGTTCAGTGTGCACACCTCCATGTGGACACAATATTATAACAGTTCAGTGTGCACACCTCGACAGGGACACAATCATTCTAACAGTTCAGTGTGCACACCTCCATGTGGACACACTCATTCTAACAGTTCAGTGTACACACCTCCATGTGGGCACACTCATTCTAACAGTTCTGTTTGCAAACCTCCATGTGGACACACTCATTCTAACAGTTCAGTGTGCACACTTCCATGTGGGCACACTCATTCTAACAGTTCAGTGTGCACACCTCCATGTGGACACACTCATTCTAACAGTTCAGTGTGCACACCTCCATGTGGGCACACTCATTCTAACAGTTCAGTGTGCACACCTCCACAGGAACACACTCATTATAACAGTTCAGTGTGCACAACTCCATGTGGACACACTCATTCTAACAGTTCAGTGTGCACACCTCCATGTGAACACAATCATTCTAATAGTTCAGTGTGCACATCTCCATGTGGACACACTCATTCTAACAGTTCAGTGTGCACACCTCCATATAGAAACAATCATTTTAACAGTTCAGTGTGCACACCTCCATGTGGAGACACTCATTCTAACAGTTCAGTGTGCACACCTCCATGTGGGCACACTCATTCTAACAGTTCAGTGTGGACACCTCCATGTGGTCACACTCATTCTAACAGTTCAGTGTGCACACCTCCATGTGGACAACTCATTCTAACAGTTCAGTGTGCACACCTCCATGTGGACACACTCATTCTAACAGTTCAGTGTGCACACCTCCATGTGGACACACTCATTCTAACAGTTCAGTGTGCACACCTCCATGTGGGCACACTCATTGTAACAGTTCAGTGTGCACACCTCCACAGGAACACACTCATTATAACAGTTCAGTGTGCACACCTCCATGTAAACACAATCATTCTAATAGTTCAGTGTGCACACCTCCATGTGGACACAGTCATTCTAACAGTTCAGTGTGCACACCTCTATGTGGACACACTCATTCTAACAATTCAGTGTGCACACCTCCATGTGGACAAATTCTAACAGTTCAGTGTGCACACCTCCATGTGGACACAATATTATAACAGTTCAGTGTGCACACCTCGACAGGGACACAATCATTCTAACAGTTCAGTGTGCACACCTCCATGTGGACACACTCATTCTAACAGTTCAGTGTACACACCTCCATGTGGGCACACTCATTCTAACAGTTCTGTTTGCACACCTCCATGTGGACACACTCATTCTAACAGTTCAGTGTGCTAAACTCCATGTGGGCACACTCATTCTAACAGTTCAGTGTGCACACCTCCACAGGGACACACACATTCTAACAGTTCAGTGTGCAAACCTCCATGTGGGCACACTCATTCTAACAGTTCAGTGTGCACACCTCCATGTGGACACAATTTAACACTTCATTGTACACAACTCCATGTGGACACACTCATTCTAACACTTCAGTGTGTACACCTCCATGGAAGCACACTCATTCTAACAGTTCAGTGTGCACACCTCCATGTGGACACAATCATTCTAATAGTTGAGTGTGCACACCTCCCTGTGGACACACATATTCTAACAGTTCAGTGTGCACACTTCCATGTGGACACACTCATTCTAACAGTTCAGTTTGCACACCTCCATGGAAGCACACTCATTCTAACAGTTCAGTGTGCACACTTCCATGTGGCGACAATCATTCTAACAGTTCAGTGTGCACACTTCCATGTGGACATAGTTATTCTAAAAGTTCAGTGTGCACACCTCCATATAGAAACAATCATTTTAACAATTCAGTGTGCACACCTCCACAGGAACACACTCATTCTAACAGTTCAGTGTGCACACTTCCATGTGGACACACTCATTCTAACAGTTCAGTGTGCACACCTCCATGTGGACACACTCATTCTAACAGTTCAGTGTGCACACCTCCATGTGGGCACACTCATTCTAACAGTTCAGTGTGCACACCTCCACAGGAACACACTCATTATAACAGTTCAGTGTGCACACCTCCATGTGGACACACTCATTCTAACAGTTCAGTGTGCACACCTCCATGTAAGCACACTCATTCTAACAGTTCAGTGTGCACACTTCCATGTGGCGACAATCATTCTAACAGTTCAGTGTGCACACTTCCATGTGGACATAGTTATTCTAAAAGTTCAGTGTGCACACCTCCATATAGAAACAATCATTTTAACAGTTCAGTGTGCTCACCTGCATGTGGAGACACTCATTCTAAGAGTTCAGTGTGCACACCTCCATGTGGGCACACTCATTCTAACAGTTCAGTGTGGACACCTCCATGTGGTCACACTCATTGTAACAGTTCAGTGTGCACACCTCCACGTGGACACACTCATTCTAACAGTTCAGTGTGCACACCTCCATGTGGACACACTCATTCTAACAGTTCAGTGTGCACACCTCCATGTGGACACACACATTCTATCAGTTCAGTGTGCTCACCTCCATGTGGGCACACTCATTCTAACAGTTCAGTGTGCACACCTCCACAGGAACACACTCATTATAACAGTTCAGTGTGCACACCTCCATGTAAACACAATCATTCTAATAGTTCAGTGTGCACACCTCCATGTGGACACAGTCATTCTAACAGTTCAGTGTGCACACCTCCATGTGGACACACTCATTCTAACAATTCAGTGTGCACACCTCCATGTGCACAAATTCTAACAGTTCAGTGTGCACACCTCCATGTGGACACAATATTATAACAGTTCAGTGTGCACACCTCGACAGGGACACAATCATTCTAACAGTTCAGTGTGCACACCTCCATGTGGACACACTCATTCTAACAGTTCAGTGTACACACCTCCATGTGGGCACACTCATTCTAACAGTTCTGTTTGCACACCTCCATGTGGACACACTCATTCTAACAGTTCAGTGTGCACACTTCCATGTGGGCACACTCATTCTAACAGTTCAGTGTGCACACCTCCATGTGGACACACTCATTCTAACAGTTCAGTGTGCACACCTCCATGTGGGCACACTCATTCTAACAGTTCAGTGTGCACACCTCCACAGGAACACACTCATTATAACAGTTCAGTGTGCACAACTCCATGTGGACACACTCATTCTAACAGTTCAGTGTGCACACCTCCATGTGAACACAATCATTCTAATAGTTCAGTGTGCACATCTCCATGTGGACACACTCATTCTAACAGTTCAGTGTGCACACCTCCATATAGAAACAATCATTTTAACAGTTCAGTGTGCACACCTCCATGTGGAGACACTCATTCTAACAGTTCAGTGTGCACACCTCCATGTGGGCACACTCATTCTAACAGTTCAGTGTGGACACCTCCATGTGGTCACACTCATTCTAACAGTTCAGTGTGCACACCTCCATGTGGACAACTCATTCTAACAGTTCAGTGTGCACACCTCCATGTGGACACACTCATTCTAACAGTTCAGTGTGCACACCTCCATGTGGACACACTCATTCTAACAGTTCAGTGTGCACACCTCCATGTGGGCACACTCATTGTAACAGTTCAGTGTGCACACCTCCACAGGAACACACTCATTATAACAGTTCAGTGTGCACACCTCCATGTAAACACAATCATTCTAATAGTTCAGTGTGCACACCTCCATGTGGACACAGTCATTCTAACAGTTCAGTGTGCACACCTCTATGTGGACACACTCATTCTAACAATTCAGTGTGCACACCTCCATGTGGACAAATTCTAACAGTTCAGTGTGCACACCTCCATGTGGACACAATATTATAACAGTTCAGTGTGCACACCTCGACAGGGACACAATCATTCTAACAGTTCAGTGTGCACACCTCCATGTGGACACACTCATTCTAACAGTTCAGTGTACACACCTCCATGTGGGCACACTCATTCTAACAGTTCTGTTTGCACACCTCCATGTGGACACACTCATTCTAACAGTTCAGTGTGCTAAACTCCATGTGGGCACACTCATTCTAACAGTTCAGTGTGCACACCTCCACAGGGACACACACATTCTAACAGTTCAGTGTGCAAACCTCCATGTGGGCACACTCATTCTAACAGTTCAGTGTGCACACCTCCATGTGGACACAATTTAACACTTCATTGTACACAACTCCATGTGGACACACTCATTCTAACACTTCAGTGTGTACACCTCCATGGAAGCACACTCATTCTAACAGTTCAGTGTGCACACCTCCATGTGGACACAATCATTCTAATAGTTGAGTGTGCACACCTCCCTGTGGACACACATATTCTAACAGTTCAGTGTGCACACTTCCATGTGGACACACTCATTCTAACAGTTCAGTGTGCACACCTCCATGGAAGCACACTCATTCTAACAGTTCAGTGTGCACACTTCCATGTGGCGACAATCATTCTAACAGTTCAGTGTGCACACTTCCATGTGGACATAGTTATTCTAAAAGTTCAGTGTGCACACCTCCATATAGAAACAATCATTTTAACAATTCAGTGTGCACACCTCCACAGGAACACACTCATTCTAACAGTTCAGTGTGCACACTTCCATGTGGACACACTCATTCTAACAGTTCAGTGTGCACACCTCCATGTGGACACACTCATTCTAACAGTTCAGTGTGCACACCTCCATGTGGGCACACTCATTCTAACAGTTCAGTGTGCACACCTCCACAGGAACACACTCATTATAACAGTTCAGTGTGCACACCTCCATGTAAACACAATCATTCTAATAGTTCAGTGTGCACACCTCCATGTGGACACAGTCATTCTAACAGTTCAGTGTGCACACCTCCATGTGGACACACTCATTCTAACAATTCAGTGTGCACACCTCCATGTGCACAAATTCTAACAGTTCAGTGTGCACACCTCGACAGGGACACAATCATTCTAACAGTTCAGTGTGCACACCTCCATGTGGACACACTCATTCTAACAGTTCAGTGTACACACCTCCATGTGTGCACACTCATTCTAACAGTTCTGTTTGCACACCTCCATGTGGACACACTCATTCTAACAGTTCAGTGTGCACACTTCCATGTGGGCACACTCATTCTAACAGCTCAGTGTGCATACCTCCATGTGGACACACTCATTCTAACAGTTCAGTGTGCACACCTCCATGTGGACACAATCATTCTAATATTTCAGTGTGCACACTTCCATATGGACACAGTCATTCTAACAGTTCAGTGTGCACACCTCCATGTGGACACAATCATTTTAACAGTTCTGTGTGCACACCTCCATGTGGACACACTTATTCTAACAGTTCAGTGTGCACACCTCCACAGGGACACACTCATTCTAACAGTTCAGTGTGCACACCACCATGTGGATACATTATAACATTTCAGTGTGCACACCTCCACAGGGACACACTCATTCTAACAGTTCAGTGTGCTAACCTCCATGTGGGCACACTCATTCTAACAGTTCAGTGTGCACACCTCCACAGGAACACACTCATTATAACAGTTCAGTGTGCACACCTCCATGTGGACACACTCATTCTAACAGTTCAGTGTGCACACCTCCATGTGAACACAATCATTCTAATAGTTCAGTGTGCACACCTCCATGTGGACACAGTCATTCTAACAGTTCAGTGTGCACACGTCCATGTGGAAACACTCATTCTAACAGTTCAGTGTGCACACCTCCATGTGGACACAAACATTTTAACAGTTCTGTGTGCACACCTCCATGTGGACACACTTATTCTAACAGTTCAGTGTGCACACCTCCACAGGGACACACTCATTCTAACAGTTCAGTGTGCACACCACCATGTGGACCCTTATAACAGTTCAGTGTGCACACCTCCATGTGGACACACTCATTCAAACATTTCAGTGTGCACACCTCCATGTGGACACAATATTCTAACAGTTCAGTGTGCACACCTCCACAGGGACACAATCATTCTAACATTTCAGTGTGCACATCTCCATGTGGACACACTCATTCTAACAGTTCAGTGTGCACACCTCCTTGTGGGCACACTAATTCTAACAGTTCAGTGTGCACACCTCCATGTGTACACACTCATTCTAACAGTTCAGTGTGCACACCTCCATGTGGACACAATCATTCTAATAGTTGAGTGTGCACACCTCCCTGTGGACACACTTATTCTAACAGTTCAGTGTGCAAACTTCCATGTGGACACACTCATTCTAACAGTTCAGTGTGCACACCTCCATGTGGGCACACTCATTCTAACAGTTCAGTGTGCACACCTCCACAGGAACACACTCATTATAACAGTTCAGTGTGCACACCTCCATGTGGACACACTCATTCTAACAGTTCAGTGTGCACACCTCCATGTGTACACAATCATTCTAATAGTTCAGTGTGCACATCTCCATGTGGACACACTCATTCTAACAGTTCAGTGTGCACACCTCCTTGTGGGCAAACTCATTCTAACAGTTCAGTGTGCACACCTCCATGTGTACACACTCATTCTAACAGTTCAGTGTGCACACCTCCATGTGGACACAATCATTCTAACAGTTTAGTGTGCACACCTCAATGTGGACACACTCATTCTAACATTTCAGTGTGCACACCTCCACAAGGACACACTCATTCTAACAGTTTAGAGTGCACACCTCTATGTGGACACACTCATTCTAACATTTCAGTGTGCACACCTCCACAGGGACACACTCATTCTAACAGTTCAGTATGCTAACCTCCATGTGGGCACACTCATTCTAACAGTTCAGTGTGCACACCTCCATGTGGAGACACTCATTCTAAGAGTTCAGTGTGCACACCTCCATGTGGGCACACTCATTCTAACAGTTCAGTGTGGACACCTCCATGTGGTCACACTCATTCTAACAGTTCAGTGTGCACACCTCCATGTGGACAACTCATTCTAACAGTTCAGTGTGCACACCTCCATGTGGACACACTCATTCTAACAGTTCAGTGTGCACACCTCCATGTGGACACACTCATTCTAACAGTTCAGTGTGCACACCTCCATGTGGGCACACTCATTCTAACAGTTCAGTGTGCACACCTCCACAGGAACACACTCATTATAACAGTTCAGTGTGCACACCTCCATGTGGACACAATCATTCTAATAGTTGAGTGTGCACACCTCCCTGTGGACACACATATTCTAACAGTTCAGTGTGCACACTTCCATGTGGACACACTCATTCTAACAGTTCAGTGTGCACACCTCCATGGAAGTACACTCATTCTAACAGTTCAGTGTGCACACTTCCATGTGGCGACAATCATTCTAACAGTTCAGTGTGCACACTTCCATGTGGACATAGTTATTCTAAAAGATCAGTGTGTACACCTCCATATAGAAACAATCATTTTAACAGTTCAGTGTGCACATCTGCATGTGGAGACACTCATTCTAAGAGTTCAGTGTGCACACCTCCATGTGGGCACACTCATTCTAACAGTTCAGTGTGGACACCTCCATGTGGTCACACTCATTCTAACAGTTCAGTGTGGACACCTCCATGTGGTCACACTCATTCTAACAGTTCAGTGTGCACACCTCCATGTGGACACACTCATTCTAACAGTTCAGTGTGCACACCTCCATGTGGACACACTCATTCTAACAGTTCAGTGTGCACACCTCCATGTGGACACACTCATTCTAACAGTTCAGTGTGCACACCTCCATGTGGGCACACTCATTCTAACAGTTCAGTGAGCACACCTCCACAGGAACACACTCATTATAACAGTTCAGTGTGCACACCTCCATGTAAACACAATCATTCTAATAGTTCAGTGTGCACACCTCCATGTGGACACAGTCATTCTAACAGTTCAGTGTGCACACCTCCATGTGGACACACTCATTCTAACAATTCAGTGTGCACACCTCCATGTGGACACAATATTATAACAGTTCAGTGTGCACACCTCGACAGGGACACAATCATTCTAACAGTTCAGTGTGCACACCTCCATGTGGACACACTCATTCTAACAGTTCAGTGTACACACCTCCATGTGGGCACACTCATTCTAACAGTTCTGTTTGCACACCTCCATGTGGACACACTCATTCTAACAGTTCAGTGTGCACACTTCCATGTGGGCACACTCATTCTAACAGTTCAGTGTGCATACCACCATGTGGACACACTCATTCTAACAGTTCAGTGTGCACACCTCCATGTGGACACAATCATTCTAATATTTCAGTGTGCACACTTCCATATGGACACAGTCATTCTAACAGTTCAGTGTGCACACCTCCATGTGGACACACTTATTCTAACAGTTCAGTGTGCACACCTCCACAGGGACACACTCATTCTAACAGTTCAGTGTGCACACCACCATGTGGATACATTATAACATTTCAGTGTGCACACCTCCACAGGGACACACTCATTCTAACAGTTCAGTGTGCTAAGCTCCATGTGGGCACACTCATTCTAACAGTTCAGTGTGCACACCTCCACAGGAATACACTCATTATAACAGTTCAGTGTGCACACCTCCATGTGGACACACTCATTCTAACAGTTCAGTGTGCACACCTCCACAGGGACACACTCATTCTAACAGTTCAGTGTGCAAACCTCCATGTGGGCACACTCATTCTAACAGTTCAGTGTGCACACCTCCATGTGGACACATTTTAACACTTCATTGTACACACCTCCATGTGGACACACTCATTCTAACAGTTCAGTGTGCACACCTCCATGTGGGCACACTCATTCTAACAGTTCAGTGTGCACACCTCCACAGGAACACACTCATTATAACAGTTCAGTGTGCACACCTCCATGTGGACACACTCATTCTAACAGTTCAGTGTGCACACCTCCATGTGAACACAATCATTCTAATAGTTCAGTGTGCACATCTCCATGTGGACACACTCATTCTAACAGTTCAGTGTGCACACCTCCTTGTGGGCACACTCATTCTAACAGTTCAGTGTGCACACCTCCATGTGTACACACTCATTCTAACAGTTCAGTGTGCACATCTCCATGTGGACACAATCATTCTAATAGTTGAGTGTGCACACCTCCCTGAGGACACACATATTCTAACAGTTCAGTGTGCACACTTCCATGTGGACACACTCATTCTAACAGTTCAGTGTGCACACCTCCATGTAAGCACACTCATTCTAACAGTTCAGTGTGCACACTTCCATGTGGCGACAATCATTCTAACAGTTCAGTGTGCACACTTCCATGTGGACATAGTTATTCTAACAGTTCAGTGTGCACACCTCCATATAGAAACAATCATTTTAACAGTTCAGTGTGCACACCTCCATGTGGAGACACTCATTCTAAGAGTTCAGTGTGCACACCTCCATGTGGGCACACTCATTCTAACAGTTCAGTGTGGACACCTCCATGTGGTCACACTCATTCTAACAGTTCAGTGTGCACACCTCCATGTGGACAACTCATTCTAACAGTTCAGTGTGCACACCTCCATGTGGACACACTCATTCTAACAGTTCAGTGTGGACACCTCCATGTGGTCACACTCATTCTAACAGTTCAGTGTGCACACCTCCATGTGGACAACTCATTCTAACAGTTCAGTGTGCACACCTCCATTTGGACACACTCATTCTAACAGTTCAGTGTGCACACCTCCATGTGGACACACTCATTCTAACAGTTCAGTGTGCACACCTCCATGTGGGCACACTCATTCTAACAGTTCAGTGTGCACACCTCCACAGGAACACACTCATTATAACAGTTCAGTGTGCACACCTCCATGTAAACACAATCATTCTAATAGTTCAGTGTGCACACCTCCATGTGGACACAGTCATTCTAACAGTTCAGTGTGCACACCTCCATGTGGACACACTCATTCTAACAATTCAGTGTGCACACCTCCATGTGGAAAAATTCTAACAGTTCAGTGTGCACACCTCCATGTGGACACAATATTATAACAGTTCAGTGTGCACACCTCGACAGGGACACAATCATTCTAACAGTTCAGTGTGCACACCTCCATGTGGACACACTCATTCTAACAGTTCAGTGTACACACCTCCATGTGGGCACACTCATTCTAACAGTTCTGTTTGCACACCTCCATGTGGACACACTCATTCTAACAGTTCAGTGTGCACACTTCCATGTGGGCACACTCATTCTAACAGTTCAGTGTGCATACCTCCATGTGGACACACTCATTCTAACAGTTCAGTGTGCAAACCTCCATGTGGACACAATCATTCTAATATTTCAGTGTGCACACTTCCATATGGACACAGTCATTCTAACAGTTCAGTGTACACACCTCCATGTGGACACAATCATTTTAACAGTTCTGTGTGCACACCTCCATGTGGACACACTTATTCTAACAGTTCAGTGTGCACACCTCCACAGGGACACACTCATTCTAACAGTTCAGTGTGCACACCACCATGTGGATACATTATAACATTTCAGTGTGCACACCTACACAGGGAAACACTCATTCTAACAGTTCAGTGTGCTAACCTCCATGTGGGCACACTCATTCTAACAGTTCAGTGTGCACACCTCCACAGGGACACACACATTCTAACAGTTCAGTGTGCAAACCTCCATGTGGGCACACTCATTCTAACAGTTCAGTGTGCACACCTCCATGTGGACACATTTTAACACTTCATTGTACACAACTACATGTGAACACACTCATTCTAACACTTCAGTGTGCACACCTCCATGTGGACACACTCATTCAAACATTTCAGTGTGCACACCTCCATGTGGACACAATATTCTAACAGTTCAGTGTGCACACCTCCACAGGGACACAATCATTCTAACATTTCAGTGTGCACATCTCCATGTGGACACACTCATTCTAACAGTTCAGTGTGCACACCTCCTTGTGGGCACACTAATTCTAACAGTTCAGTGTGCACACCTCCATGTGTACACACTCATTCTAACAGTTCAGTGTGCACACCTCCATGTGGACACAATCATTCTAATAGTTGAGTGTGCACACCTCCCTGTGGACACACTTATTCTAACAGTTCAGTGTGCAAACTTCCATGTGGACACACTCATTCTAACAGTTCAGTGTGCACACCTCCATGTGGGCACACTCATTCTAACAGTTCAGTGTGCACACCTCCACAGGAACACACTCATTATAACAGTTCAGTGTGCACACCTCCATGTGGACACACTCATTCTAACAGTTCAGTGTGCACACCTCCATGTGTACACAATCATTCTAATAGTTCAGTGTGCACATCTCCATGTGGACACACTCATTCTAACAGTTCAGTGTGCACACCTCCTTGTGGGCAAACTCATTCTAACAGTTCAGTGTGCACACCTCCATGTGTACACACTCATTCTAACAGTTCAGTGTGCACACCTCCATGTGGACACAATCATTCTAACAGTTTAGTGTGCACACCTCAATGTGGACACACTCATTCTAACATTTCAGTGTGCACACCTCCACAAGGACACACTCATTCTAACAGTTTAGAGTGCACACCTCTATGTGGACACACTCATTCTAACATTTCAGTGTGCACACCTCCACAGGGACACACTCATTCTAACAGTTCAGTATGCTAACCTCCATGTGGGCACACTCATTCTAACAGTTCAGTGTGCACACCTCCATGTGGAGACACTCATTCTAAGAGTTCAGTGTGCACACCTCCATGTGGGCACACTCATTCTAACAGTTCAGTGTGGACACCTCCATGTGGTCACACTCATTCTAACAGTTCAGTGTGCACACCTCCATGTGGACAACTCATTCTAACAGTTCAGTGTGCACACCTCCATGTGGACACACTCATTCTAACAGTTCAGTGTGCACACCTCCATGTGGACACACTCATTCTAACAGTTCAGTGTGCACACCTCCATGTGGGCACACTCATTCTAACAGTTCAGTGTGCACACCTCCACAGGAACACACTCATTATAACAGTTCAGTGTGCACACCTCCATGTGGACACAATCATTCTAATAGTTGAGTGTGCACACCTCCCTGTGGACACACATATTCTAACAGTTCAGTGTGCACACTTCCATGTGGACACACTCATTCTAACAGTTCAGTGTGCACACCTCCATGGAAGTACACTCATTCTAACAGTTCAGTGTGCACACTTCCATGTGGCGACAATCATTCTAACAGTTCAGTGTGCACACTTCCATGTGGACATAGTTATTCTAAAAGATCAGTGTGTACACCTCCATATAGAAACAATCATTTTAACAGTTCAGTGTGCACATCTGCATGTGGAGACACTCATTCTAAGAGTTCAGTGTGCACACCTCCATGTGGGCACACTCATTCTAACAGTTCAGTGTGGACACCTCCATGTGGTCACACTCATTCTAACAGTTCAGTGTGGACACCTCCATGTGGTCACACTCATTCTAACAGTTCAGTGTGCACACCTCCATGTGGACACACTCATTCTAACAGTTCAGTGTGCACACCTCCATGTGGACACACTCATTCTAACAGTTCAGTGTGCACACCTCCATGTGGACACACTCATTCTAACAGTTCAGTGTGCACACCTCCATGTGGGCACACTCATTCTAACAGTTCAGTGAGCACACCTCCACAGGAACACACTCATTATAACAGTTCAGTGTGCACACCTCCATGTAAACACAATCATTCTAATAGTTCAGTGTGCACACCTCCATGTGGACACAGTCATTCTAACAGTTCAGTGTGCACACCTCCATGTGGACACACTCATTCTAACAATTCAGTGTGCACACCTCCATGTGGACACAATATTATAACAGTTCAGTGTGCACACCTCGACAGGGACACAATCATTCTAACAGTTCAGTGTGCACACCTCCATGTGGACACACTCATTCTAACAGTTCAGTGTACACACCTCCATGTGGGCACACTCATTCTAACAGTTCTGTTTGCACACCTCCATGTGGACACACTCATTCTAACAGTTCAGTGTGCACACTTCCATGTGGGCACACTCATTCTAACAGTTCAGTGTGCATACCACCATGTGGACACACTCATTCTAACAGTTCAGTGTGCACACCTCCATGTGGACACAATCATTCTAATATTTCAGTGTGCACACTTCCATATGGACACAGTCATTCTAACAGTTCAGTGTGCACACCTCCATGTGGACACACTTATTCTAACAGTTCAGTGTGCACACCTCCACAGGGACACACTCATTCTAACAGTTCAGTGTGCACACCACCATGTGGATACATTATAACATTTCAGTGTGCACACCTCCACAGGGACACACTCATTCTAACAGTTCAGTGTGCTAAGCTCCATGTGGGCACACTCATTCTAACAGTTCAGTGTGCACACCTCCACAGGAATACACTCATTATAACAGTTCAGTGTGCACACCTCCATGTGGACACACTCATTCTAACAGTTCAGTGTGCACACCTCCACAGGGACACACTCATTCTAACAGTTCAGTGTGCAAACCTCCATGTGGGCACACTCATTCTAACAGTTCAGTGTGCACACCTCCATGTGGACACATTTTAACACTTCATTGTACACACCTCCATGTGGACACACTCATTCTAACAGTTCAGTGTGCACACCTCCATGTGGGCACACTCATTCTAACAGTTCAGTGTGCACACCTCCACAGGAACACACTCATTATAACAGTTCAGTGTGCACACCTCCATGTGGACACACTCATTCTAACAGTTCAGTGTGCACACCTCCATGTGAACACAATCATTCTAATAGTTCAGTGTGCACATCTCCATGTGGACACACTCATTCTAACAGTTCAGTGTGCACACCTCCTTGTGGGCACACTCATTCTAACAGTTCAGTGTGCACACCTCCATGTGTACACACTCATTCTAACAGTTCAGTGTGCACATCTCCATGTGGACACAATCATTCTAATAGTTGAGTGTGCACACCTCCCTGAGGACACACATATTCTAACAGTTCAGTGTGCACACTTCCATGTGGACACACTCATTCTAACAGTTCAGTGTGCACACCTCCATGTAAGCACACTCATTCTAACAGTTCAGTGTGCACACTTCCATGTGGCGACAATCATTCTAACAGTTCAGTGTGCACACTTCCATGTGGACATAGTTATTCTAACAGTTCAGTGTGCACACCTCCATATAGAAACAATCATTTTAACAGTTCAGTGTGCACACCTCCATGTGGAGACACTCATTCTAAGAGTTCAGTGTGCACACCTCCATGTGGGCACACTCATTCTAACAGTTCAGTGTGGACACCTCCATGTGGTCACACTCATTCTAACAGTTCAGTGTGCACACCTCCATGTGGACAACTCATTCTAACAGTTCAGTGTGCACACCTCCATGTGGACACACTCATTCTAACAGTTCAGTGTGGACACCTCCATGTGGTCACACTCATTCTAACAGTTCAGTGTGCACACCTCCATGTGGACAACTCATTCTAACAGTTCAGTGTGCACACCTCCATTTGGACACACTCATTCTAACAGTTCAGTGTGCACACCTCCATGTGGACACACTCATTCTAACAGTTCAGTGTGCACACCTCCATGTGGGCACACTCATTCTAACAGTTCAGTGTGCACACCTCCACAGGAACACACTCATTATAACAGTTCAGTGTGCACACCTCCATGTAAACACAATCATTCTAATAGTTCAGTGTGCACACCTCCATGTGGACACAGTCATTCTAACAGTTCAGTGTGCACACCTCCATGTGGACACACTCATTCTAACAATTCAGTGTGCACACCTCCATGTGGAAAAATTCTAACAGTTCAGTGTGCACACCTCCATGTGGACACAATATTATAACAGTTCAGTGTGCACACCTCGACAGGGACACAATCATTCTAACAGTTCAGTGTGCACACCTCCATGTGGACACACTCATTCTAACAGTTCAGTGTACACACCTCCATGTGGGCACACTCATTCTAACAGTTCTGTTTGCACACCTCCATGTGGACACACTCATTCTAACAGTTCAGTGTGCACACTTCCATGTGGGCACACTCATTCTAACAGTTCAGTGTGCATACCTCCATGTGGACACACTCATTCTAACAGTTCAGTGTGCAAACCTCCATGTGGACA
This sequence comes from Peromyscus eremicus, assembly GCF_949786415.1. Taxonomy (NCBI): domain Eukaryota; kingdom Metazoa; phylum Chordata; class Mammalia; order Rodentia; family Cricetidae; genus Peromyscus; species Peromyscus eremicus. The sequence continues at coordinate 123,528 of NW_026734636.1, forward strand.
CAATCATTCTAATATTTCAGTGTGCACACTTCCATATGGACACAGTCATTCTAACAGTTCAGTGTACACACCTCCATGTGGACACAATCATTTTAACAGTTCTGTGTGCACACCTCCATGTGGACACACTTATTCTAACAGTTCAGTGTGCACACCTCCACAGGGACACACTCATTCTAACAGTTCAGTGTGCACACCACCATGTGGATACATTATAACATTTCAGTGTGCACACCTACACAGGGAAACACTCATTCTAACAGTTCAGTGTGCTAACCTCCATGTGGGCACACTCATTCTAACAGTTCAGTGTGCACACCTCCACAGGGACACACACATTCTAACAGTTCAGTGTGCAAACCTCCATGTGGGCACACTCATTCTAACAGTTCAGTGTGCACACCTCCATGTGGACACATTTTAACACTTCATTGTACACAACTACATGTGAACACACTCATTCTAACACTTCAGTGTGTACACCTCCATGTGGACACACTCATTCTAACATTTCAGTGTACACACCTCCATGTGGACACACTCATTCTAACAGTTCAGTGTGCACACCTCCATGTGGGCACACTCATTATAACAGTTCAGTGTGCACACCTCCATGTGGACACACTCATTCTAACAGTTCAGTGTGCACACCTCCATGTGAACACAATCATTCTAATAGTTAGTGTGTACATCTCCATGTGGACACACTCATTCTAACAGTTCAGTGTGCACACCTCCTTGTGGGCACACTCATTCTAACAGTTCAGTGTGCACACCTCCATGTGGACACAATCATTCTAATAGTTGAGTGTGCACACCTCCCTGTGGACACACATATTCTAACAGTTCAGTGTGCACACTTCCATGTGGACACACTCATTCTAACAGTTCAGTGTGCACACCTCCATGGAAGCACACTCATTCTAACAGTTCAGTGTGCACACTTCCATGTGGCGACAATCATTCTAACAGTTCAGTGTGCACACTTCCATGTGGACATAGTTATTCTAAAAGTTCAGTGTGCACACCTCCATATAGAAACTATCATTTTAACAGTTCAGTGTGCACACCTCCATGTGGACACACTCATTCTAACAGTTCAGTGTGCACACCTCCATGTGGACACACTCATTCTAACAGTTCAGTGTGCACACCTCCATGTGGACACACTCATTCTAACAGTTCAGTGTGCACACCTCCATGTGGGCACACTCATTCTAACAGTTCAGTGTGCACACCTCCACAGGAACACACTCATTATAACAGTTCAGTGTGCACACCTCCATGTAAACACAATCATTCTAATAGTTCAGTGTGCACACCTCCATGTGGACACAGTCATTCTAACAGTTCAGTGTGCACACCTCCATGTGGACACACTCATTCTAACAATTCAGTGTGCACACCTCCATGTGGACACAATATTATAACAGTTCAGTGTGCACACCTCGACTGGGACACAATCATTCTAACAGTTCAGTGTGCACACCTCCATGTGGACACACTCATTCTAACAGTTCAGTGTACACACCTCCATGTGGGCACACTCATTCTAACAGTTCAGTGTACACACCTCCATGTGGGCACACTCATTCTAACAGTTCTGTTTGCACACCTCCATGTGGACACACTCATTCTAACAGTTCAGTGTGCCCACTTCCATGTGGGCACACTCATTCTAATAGTTCAGTGTGCATACCTCCATGTGGACACACTCATTCTAACAGTTCAGTGTGCACACCTCCATGTGGACACAATCATTCTAATATTTCAGTGTGCACACTTCCATATGGACAGAGTCATTCTAACAGTTCAGTGTGCACACCTCCATGTGGACACAATCATTTTAACAGTTCTGTGTGCACACCTCCATGTGGACACACTTATTCTAACAGTTCAGTGTGCACACCTCCACAGGGACACACTCATTCTAACAGTTCAGTGTGCACACCACCATGTGGATACATTATAACATTTCAGTGTGCACACCTCCACAGGGACACACTCATTCTAACAGTTCAGTGTGCTAACCTCCATGTGGGCACACTCATTCTAACAGTTCAGTGTGCACACCTCCACAGGGACACACTCATTCTAACAGTTCAGTGTGCAAACCTCCATGTGGGCACACTCATTCTAACAGTTCAGTGTGCACACCTCCATGTGGACACATTTTAACACTTCATTGTACATACCTCCATGTGGACACACTCATTCTAACAGTTCAGTGTGCACACCTCCATGTGGGCACACTCATTCTAACAGTTCAGAGTGCACACCTCCACAGGAACACACTCATTATAAGAGTTCAGTGTGCACACCTCCATGTGGACACACTCATTCTAACAGTTCAGTGTGCACACCTCCATGTGAACACAATCATTCTAATAGTTCAGTGTGCACATCTCCATGTGGACACACTCATTCTAACAGTTCAGTGTGCACACCTCCATGTGTACACACTCATTCTAACAGTTCAGTGTGCACATCTCCATGTGGACACAATCATTCTAATAGTTGAGTGTGCACACTTCCCTGAGGACACACATATTCTAACAGTTCAGTGTGCACACTTCCATGTGGACACACTCATTCTAACAGTTCAGTGTGCACACCTCCATGTAAGCACACTCATTCTAACAGTTCAGTGTGCACACTTCCATGTGGCGACAATCATTCTAACAGTTCAGTGTGCACACTTCCATGTGGACATAGTTATTCTAACAGTTCAGTGTGCACACCTCCATATAGAAACAATCATTTTAACAGTTCAGTGTGCACACCTCCATGTGGAGACACTCATTCTAAGAGTTCAGTGTGCACACCTCCATGTGGGCACACTCATTCTAACAGTTCAGTGTGGACACCTCCATGTGGTCACACTCATTCTAACAGTTCAGTGTGCACACCTCCATGTGGACAACTCATTCTAACAGTTCAGTGTGCACACCTCCATGTGGACACACTCATTCTAACAGTTCAGTGTGCACACCTCCATGTGGACACACTCATTCTAACAGTTCAGTGTGCACACCTCCATGTGGGCACACTCATTCTAACAGTTCAGTGTGCACACCTCCACAGGAACACAGTCATTATAACAGTTCAGTGTGCACACCTCCATGTAAACACAATCATTCTAATAGTTCAGTGTGCACACCTCCATGTGGACACAGTCATTCTAACAGTTCAGTGTGCACACCTCTATGTGGACACACTCATTCTAACAATTCAGTGTGCACACCTCCATGTGGACAAATTCTAACAGTTCAGTGTGCACACCTCCATGTGGACACAATATTATAACAGTTCAGTGTGCACACCTCGACAGGGACACAATCATTCTAACAGTTCAGTGTGCACACCTCCATGTGGACACACTCATTCTAACAGTTCAGTGTACACACCTCCATGTGGGCACACTCATTCTAACAGTTCTGTTTGCACACCTCCATGTGGACACACTCATTCTAACAGTTCAGTGTGCACACTTCCATGTGAGCACACTCATTCTAACAGTTCAGTGTGCATACCTCCATGTGGACACACTCATTCTAACAGTTCAGTGTGCACACCTCCATGTGGACACAATCATTCTAATATTTCAGTGTGCACACTTCCATATGGACACAGTCATTCTAACAGTTCAGTGTGCACACCTCCATGTGGACACAATCATTTTAACAGTTCTTGTGCACACCTCCATGTGGACACACTTATTCTAACAGTTCAGTGTGCACACCTCCACAGGGACACACTCATTCTAACAGTTCAGTGTGCACACCACCATGTGGATACATTATAACATTTCAGTGTGCCCACCTCCACAGGGACACACTCATTCTAACAGTTCAGTGTGCTAACCTCCATGTGGGCACACTCATTCTAACAGTTCAGTGTGCACACCTCCACAGGAACACACTCATTATAACAGTTCAGTGTGCACACCTCCATGTGGACACACTCATTCTAACAGTTCAGTGTGCACACCTCCATGTGAACACAATCATTCTAATAGTTCAGTGTGCACACCTCCATGTAAGCACAGTCATTCTAACAGTTCAGTGTGCACACCTCCATGTGGACACACTCATTCTAACAGTTCAGTGTGCACACCTCCATGTGGACACAAACATTTTAACAGTTCTGTGTGCACACCTCCATGTGGACACACTTATTCTAACAGTTCAGTGTGCACACCTCCACAGGGACACACTCATTATAACAGTTCAGTGTGCACACCTCCATGTAAACACAATCATTCTAATAGTTCAGTGTGCACACCTCCATGTGGACACAGTCATTCTAACAGATCAGTGTGCACACCTCCATGTGGACACACTCATTCTAACAATTCAGTGTGCACACCTCCATGTGGACACAATATTATAACAGTTCAGTGTGCACACCTCGACTGGGACCCAATCATTCTAACAGTTCAGTGTGCACACCTCCATGTGGACACACTCATTCTAACAGTTCAGTGTACACACCTCCATGTGGGCACACTCATTCTAACAGTTCAGTGTACACACCTCCATGTGGGCACACTCATTCTAACAGTTCTGTTTGCACACCTCCATGTGGACACACTCATTCTAACAGTTCAGTGTGCCCACTTCCATGTGGGCACACTCATTCTAATAGTTCAGTGTGCATACCTCCATGTGGACACACTCATTCTAACAGTTCAGTGTGCACACCTCCATGTGGACACAATCATTCTAATATTTCAGTGTGCACACTTCCATATGGACAGAGTCATTCTAACAGTTCAGTGTGCACACCTCCATGTGGACACAATCATTTTAACAGTTCTGTGTGCACACCTCCATGTGGACACACTTATTCTAACAGTTCAGTGTGCACACCTCCACAGGGACACACTCATTCTAACAGTTCAGTGTGCACACCACCATGTGGATACATTATAACATTTCAGTGTGCACACCTCCACAGGGACACACTCATTCTAACAGTTCAGTGTGCTAACCTCCATGTGGGCACACTCATTCTAACAGTTCAGTGTGCACACCTCCACAGGGACACACTCATTCTAACAGTTCAGTGTGCAAACCTCCATGTGGGCACACTCATTCTAACAGTTCAGTGTGCACACCTCCATGTGGACACATTTTAACACTTCATTGTACATACCTCCATGTGGACACACTCATTCTAACAGTTCAGTGTGCACACCTCCATGTGGGCACACTCATTCTAACAGTTCAGTGTGCACACCTCCACAGGAACACACTCATTATAAGAGTTCAGTGTGCACACCTCCATGTGGACACACTCATTCTAACAGTTCAGTGTGCACACCTCCATGTGAACACAATCATTCTAATAGTTCAGTGTGCACATCTCCATGTGGACACACTCATTCTAACAGTTCAGTGTGCACACCTCCATGTGTACACACTCATTTTAACAGTTCAGTGTGCACATCTCCATGTGGACACAATCATTCTAATAGTTGAGTGTGCACACCTCCCTGGGGACACACATATTCTAACAGTTCAGTGTGCACACTTCCATGTGGACACACTCATTCTAACAGTTCAGTGTGCACACCTCCATGTAAGCACACTCATTCTAACAGTTCAGTGTGCACACTTCCATGTGGCGACAATCATTCTAACAGTTCAGTGTGCACACTTCCATGTGGACATAGTTATTCTAACAGTTCAGTGTGCACACCTCCATATAGAAACAATCATTTTAACAGTTCAGTGTGCACACCTCCATGTGGAGACACTCATTCTAAGAGTTCAGTGTGCACACCTCCATGTGGGCACACTCATTCTAACAGTTCAGTGTGGACACCTCCATGTGGTCACACTCATTCTAACAGTTCAGTGTGCACACCTCCATGTGGACAACTCATTCTAACAGTTCAGTGTGCACACCTCCATGTGGACACACTCATTCTAACAGTTCAGTGTGCACACCTCCATGTGGACACACTCATTCTAACAGTTCAGTGTGCACACCTCCATGTGGGCACACTCATTCTAACAGTTCAGTGTGCACACCTCCACAGGAACACAGTCATTATAACAGTTCAGTGTGCACACCTCCATGTAAACACAATCATTCTAATAGTTCAGTGTGCACACCTCCATGTGGACACAGTCATTCTAACAGTTCAGTGTGCACACCTCTATGTGGACACACTCATTCTAACAATTCAGTGTGCACACCTCCATGTGGACAAATTCTAACAGTTCAGTGTGCACACCTCCATGTGGACACAATATTATAACAGTTCAGTGTGCACACCTCGACAGGGACACAATCATTCTAACAGTTCAGTGTGCACACCTCCATGTGGACACACTCATTCTAACAGTTCAGTGTACACACCTCCATGTGGGCACACTCATTCTAACAGTTCTGTTTGCACACCTCCATGTGGACACACTCATTCTAACAGTTCAGTGTGCACACTTCCATGTGAGCACACTCATTCTAACAGTTCAGTGTGCATACCTCCATGTGGACACACTCATTCTAACAGTTCAGTGTGCACACCTCCATGTGGACACAATCATTCTAATATTTCAGTGTGCACACTTCCATATGGACACAGTCATTCTAACAGTTCAGTGTGCACACCTCCATGGGGACACAATCATTTTAACAGTTCTGTGTGCACACCTCCATGTGGACACACTTATTCTAACAGTTCAGTGTGCACACCTCCACAGGGACACACTCATTCTAACAGTTCAGTGTGCACACCACCATGTGGATACATTATAACATTTCAGTGTGCCCACCTCCACAGGGACACACTCATTCTAACAGTTCAGTGTGCTAACCTCCATGTGGGCACACTCATTCTAACAGTTCAGTGTGCACACCTCCACAGGAACACACTCATTATAACAGTTCAGTGTGCACACCTCCATGTGGACACACTCATTCTAACAGTTCAGTGTGCACACCTCCATGTGAACACAATCATTCTAATAGTTCAGTGTGCACACCTCCATGTAAGCACAGTCATTCTAACAGTTCAGTGTGCACACCTCCATGTGGACACACTCATTCTAACAGTTCAGTGTGCACACCTCCATGTGGACACAAACATTTTAACAGTTCTGTGTGCACACCTCCATGTGGACACACTTATTCTAACAGTTCAGTGTGCACACCTCCACAGGGACACACTCATTCTAACAGTTCAGTGTGCACACCTCCATGTAAGCACACTCATTCTAAAAGTTCAGTGTGCACACTTCCATGTGGCGACAATCATTCTAACAGTTCAGTGTGCACACTTCCATGTGGACATAGTTATTCTAACAGTTCAGTGTGCACACCTCCATATAGAAACAATCATTTTAACAGTTCAGTGTGCACACCTCCATGTGGAGACACTCATTCTAAGAGTTCAGTGTGCACACCTCCATGTGGGCACACTCATTCTAACAGTTCAGTGTGGACACCTCCATGTGGTCACACTCATTCTAACAGTTCAGTGTGCACACCTCCATGTGGACAACTCATTCTAACAGTTCAGTGTGCACACCTCCATGTGGACACACTCATTCTAACAGTTCAGTGTGCACACCTCCATGTGGACACACTCATTCTAACAGTTCAGTGTGCACACCTCCATGTGGGCACACTCATTCTAACAGTTCAGTGTGCACACCTCCACAGGAACACACTCATTATAACAGTTCAGTGTGCACACCTCGATGTAAACACAATCATTCTAATAGTTCAGTGTGCACACCTCCATGTGGACACACTCATTCTAACAGTTCAGTGTGCACACCTCCATGTGGGCACACTCATTCTAACAGTTCAGTGTGCACACCTCCACAGGAACACAGTCATTATAACAGTTCAGTGTGCACACCTCCATGTAAACACAATCATTCTAATAGTTCAGTGTGCACACCTCCATGTGGACACAGTCATTCTAACAGTTCAGTGTGCACACCTCTATGTGGACACACTCATTCTAACAATTCAGTGTGCACACCTCCATGTGGACAAATTCTAACAGTTCAGTGTGCACACCTCCATGTGGACACAATATTATAACAGTTCAGTGTGCACACCTCGACAGGGACACAATCATTCTAACAGTTCAGTGTGCACACCTCCATGTGGACACACTCATTCTAACAGTTCAGTGTACACACCTCCATGTGGGCACACTCATTCTAACAGTTCTGTTTGCACACCTCCATGTGGACACACTCATTCTAACAGTTCAGTGTGCACACTTCCATGTGAGCACACTCATTCTAACAGTTCAGTGTGCATACCTCCATGTGGACACACTCATTCTAACAGCTCAGTGTGCACACCTCCATGTGGACACAATCATTCTAATATTTCAGTGTGCACACTTCCATATGGACACAGTCATTCTAACAGTTCAGTGTGCACACCTCCATGTGGACACAATCATTTTAACAGTTCTGTGTGCACACCTCCATGTGGACACACTTATTCTAACAGTTCAGTGTGCACACCTCCACAGGGACACACTCATTCTAACAGTTCAGTGTGCACACCACCATGTGGATACATTATAACATTTCAGTGTGCCCACCTCCACAGGGACACACTCATTCTAACAGTTCAGTGTGCTAACCTCCATGTGGGCACACTCATTCTAACAGTTCAGTGTGCACACCTCCACAGGAACACACTCATTATAACAGTTCAGTGTGCACACCTCCATGTGGACACACTCATTCTAACAGTTCAGTGTGCACACCTCCATGTGAACACAATCATTCTAATAGTTCAGTGTGCACACCTCCATGTAAGCACAGTCATTCTAACAGTTCAGTGTGCACACCTCCATGTGGACACACTCATTCTAACAGTTCAGTGTGCACACCTCCATGTGGACACAAACATTTTAACAGTTCTGTGTGCACACCTCCATGTGGACACACTTATTCTAACAGTTCAGTGTGCACACCTCCACAGGGACACACTCATTATAACAGTTCAGTGTGCACACCTCCATGTAAACACAATCATTCTAATAGTTCAGTGTGCACACCTCCATGTGGACACAGTCATTCTAACAGTTCAGTGTGCACACCTCCATGTGGACACACTCATTCTAACAATTCAGTGTGCACACCTCCATGTGGACACAATATTATAACAGTTCAGTGTGCACACCTCGACTGGGACACAATCATTCTAACAGTTCAGTGTGCACACCTCCATGTGGACACACTCATTCTAACAGTTCAGTGTACACACCTCCATGTGGGCACACTCATTCTAACAGTTCAGTGTACACACCTCCATGTGGGCACACTCATTCTAACAGTTCTGTTTGCACACCTCCATGTGGACACACTCATTCTAACAGTTCAGTGTGCCCACTTCCATGTGGGCACACTCATTCTAATAGTTCAGTGTGCATACCTCCATGTGGACACACTCATTCTAACAGTTCAGTGTGCACACCTCCATGTGGACACAATCATTCTAATATTTCAGTGTGCACACTTCCATATGGACAGAGTCATTCTAACAGTTCAGTGTGCACACCTCCATGTGGACACAATCATTTTAAGAGTTCTGTGTGCACACCTCCATGTGGACACACTTATTCTAACAGTTCAGTGTGCACACCTCCACAGGGACACACTCATTCTAACAGTTCAGTGTGCACACCACCATGTGGATACATTATAACATTTCAGTGTGCACACCTCCACAGGGACACACTCATTCTAACAGTTCAGTGTGCTAACCTCCATGTGGGCACACTCATTCTAACAGTTCAGTGTGCACACCTCCACAGGGACACACTCATTCTAACAGTTCAGTGTGCAAACCTCCATGTGGGCACACTCATTCTAACAGTTCAGTGTGCACACCTCCATGTGGACACATTTTAACACTTCATTGTACATACCTCCATGTGGACACACTCATTCTAACAGTTCAGTGTGCACACCTCCATGTGGGCACACTCATTCTAACAGTTCAGTGTGCACACCTCCACAGGAACACACTCATTATAAGAGTTCAGTGTGCACACCTCCATGTGGACACACTCATTCTAACAGTTCAGTGTGCACACCTCCATGTGAACACAATCATTCTAATAGTTCAGTGTGCACATCTCCATGTGGACACACTCATTCTAACAGTTCAGTGTGCACACCTCCATGTGTACACACTCATTCTAACAGTTCAGTGTGCACATCTCCATGTGGACACAATCATTCTAATAGTTGAGTGTGCACACCTCCCTGAGGACACACATATTCTAACAGTTCAGTGTGCACACTTCCATGTGGACACACTCATTCTAACAGTTCAGTGTGCACACCTCCATGTAAGCACACTCATTCTAACAGTTCAGTGTGCACACTTCCATGTGGCGACAATCATTCTAACAGTTCAGTGTGCACACTTCCATGTGGACATAGTTATTCTAACAGTTCAGTGTGCACACCTCCATATAGAAACAATCATTTTAACAGTTCAGTGTGCACACCTCCATGTGGAGACACTCATTCTAAGAGTTCAGTGTGCACACCTCCATGTGGGCACACTCATTCTAACAGTTCAGTGTGGACACCTCCATGTGGTCACACTCATTCTAACAGTTCAGTGTGCACACCTCCATGTGGACAACTCATTCTAACAGTTCAGTGTGCACACCTCCATGTGGACACACTCATTCTAACAGTTCAGTGTGCACACCTCCATGTGGACACACTCATTCTAACAGTTCAGTGTGCACACCTCCATGTGGGCACACTCATTCTAACAGTTCAGTGTGCACACCTCCACAGGAACACAGTCATTATAACAGTTCAGTGTGCACACCTCCATGTAAACACAATCATTCTAATAGTTCAGTGTGCACACCTCCATGTGGACACAGTCATTCTAACAGTTCAGTGTGCACACCTCTATGTGGACACACTCATTCTAACAATTCAGTGTGCACACCTCCATGTGGACAAATTCTAACAGTTCAGTGTGCACACCTCCATGTGGACACAATATTATAACAGTTCAGTGTGCACACCTCGACAGGGACACAATCATTCTAACAGTTCAGTGTGCACACCTCCATGTGGACACACTCATTCTAACAGTTCAGTGTACACACCTCCATGTGGGCACACTCATTCTAACAGTTCTGTTTGCACACCTCCATGTGGACACACTCATTCTAACAGTTCAGTGTGCACACTTCCATGTGAGCACACTCATTCTAACAGTTCAGTGTGCATACCTCCATGTGGACACACTCATTCTAACAGTTCAGTGTGCACACCTCCATGTGGACACAATCATTCTAATATTTCAGTGTGCACACTTCCATATGGACACAGTCATTCTAACAGTTCAGTGTGCACACCTCCATGTGGACACAATCATTTTAACAGTTCTGTGTGCACACCTCCATGTGGACACACTTATTCTAACAGTTCAGTGTGCACACCTCCACAGGGACACACTCATTCTAACAGTTCAGTGTGCACACCACCATGTGGATACATTATAACATTTCAGTGTGCCCACCTCCACAGGGACACACTCATTCTAACAGTTCAGTGTGCTAACCTCCATGTGGGCACACTCATTCTAACAGTTCAGTGTGCACACCTCCACAGGAACACACTCATTATAACAGTTCAGTGTGCACACCTCCATGTGGACACACTCATTCTAACAGTTCAGTGTGCACACCTCCATGTGAACACAATCATTCTAATAGTTCAGTGTGCACACCTCCATGTAAGCACAGTCATTCTAACAGTTCAGTGTGCACACCTCCATGTGGACACACTCATTCTAACAGTTCAGTGTGCACACCTCCATGTGGACACAAACATTTTAACAGTTCTGTGTGCACACCTCCATGTGGACACACTTATTCTAACAGTTCAGTGTGCACACCTCCACAGGGACACACTCATTCTAACAGTTCAGTGTGCACACCTCCATGTAAGCACACTCATTCTAACAGTTCAGTGTGCACACTTCCATGTGGCGACAATCATTCTAACAGTTCAGTGTGCACACTTCCATGTGGACATAGTTATTCTAACAGTTCAGTGTGCACACCTCCATATAGAAACAATCATTTTAACAGTTCAGTGTGCACACCTCCATGTGGAGACACTCATTCTAAGAGTTCAGTGTGCACACCTCCATGTGGGCACACTCATTCTAACAGTTCAGTGTGGACACCTCCATGTGGTCACACTCATTCTAACAGTTCAGTGTGCACACCTCCATGTTGACAACTCATTCTAACAGTTCAGTGTGCACACCTCCATGTGGACACACTCATTCTAACAGTTCAGTGTGCACACCTCCATGTGGACACACTCATTCTAACAGTTCAGTGTGCACACCTCCATGTGGGCACACTCATTCTAACAGTTCAGTGTGCACACCTCCACAGGAACACACTCATTATAACAGTTCAGTGTGCACACCTCGATGTAAACACAATCATTCTAATAGTTCAGTGTGCACACCTCCATGTGGACACACTCATTCTAACAGTTCAGTGTGCACACCTCCATGTGGGCACACTCATTCTAACAGTTCAGTGTGCACACCTCCACAGGAACACAGTCATTATAACAGTTCAGTGTGCACACCTCCATGTAAACACAATCATTCTAATAGTTCAGTGTGCACACCTCCATGTGGACACAGTCATTCTAACAGTTCAGTGTGCACACCTCTATGTGGACACACTCATTCTAACAATTCAGTGTGCACACCTCCATGTGGACAAATTCTAACAGTTCAGTGTGCACACCTCCATGTGGACACAATATTATAACAGGTCAGTGTGCACACCTCGACAGGGACACAATCATTCTAACAGTTCAGTGTGCACACCTCCATGTGGACACACTCATTCTAACAGTTCAGTGTACACACCTCCATGTGGGCACACTCATTCTAACAGTTCTGTTTGCACACCTCCATGTGGACACACTCATTCTAACAGTTCAGTGTGCACACTTCCATGTGAGCACACTCATTCTAACAGTTCAGTGTGCATACCTCCATGTGGACACACTCATTCTAACAGTTCAGTGTGCACACCTCCATGTGGACACAATCATTCTAATATTTCAGTGTGCACACTTCCATATGGACACAGTCATTCTAACAGTTCAGTGTGCACACCTCCATGGGGACACAATCATTTTAACAGTTCTGTGTGCACACCTCCATGTGGACACACTTATTCTAACAGTTCAGTGTGCACACCTCCACAGGGACACACTCATTCTAACAGTTCAGTGTGCACACCACCATGTGGATACATTATAACATTTCAGTGTGCCCACCTCCACAGGGACACACTCATTCTAACAGTTCAGTGTGCTAACCTCCATGTGGGCACACTCATTCTAACAGTTCAGTGTGCACACCTCCACAGGAACACACTCATTATAACAGTTCAGTGTGCACACCTCCATGTGGACACACTCATTCTAACAGTTCAGTGTGCACACCTCCATGTGAACACAATCATTCTAATAGTTCAGTGTGCACACCTCCATGTAAGCACAGTCATTCTAACAGTTCAGTGTGCACACCTCCATGTGGACACACTCATTCTAACAGTTCAGTGTGCACACCTCCATGTGGACACAAACATTTTAACAGTTCTGTGTGCACACCTCCATGTGGACACACTTATTCTAACAGTTCAGTGTGCACACCTCCACAGGGACACACTCATTATAACAGTTCAGTGTGCACACCTCCATGTAAACACAATCATTCTAATAGTTCAGTGTGCACACCTCCATGTGGACACAGTCATTCTAACAGTTCAGTGTGCACACCTCCATGTGGACACACTCATTCTAACAATTCAGTGTGCACACCTCCATGTGGACACAATATTATAACAGTTCAGTGTGCACACCTCGACTGGGACACAATCATTCTAACAGTTCAGTGTGCACACCTCCATGTGGACACACTCATTCTAACAGTTCAGTGTACACACCTCCATGTGGGCACACTCATTCTAACAGTTCAGTGTACACACCTCCATGTGGGCACACTCATTCTAACAGTTCTGTTTGCACACCTCCATGTGGACACACTCATTCTAACAGTTCAGTGTGCCCACTTCCATGTGGGCACACTCATTCTAATAGTTCAGTGTGCATACCTCCATGTGGACACACTCATTCTAACAGTTCAGTGTGCACACCTCCATGTGGACACAATCATTCTAATATTTCAGTGTGCACACTTCCATATGGACAGAGTCATTCTAACAGTTCAGTGTGCACACCTCCATGTGGACACAATCATTTTAACAGTTCTGTGTGCACACCTCCATGTGGACACACTTATTCTAACAGTTCAGTGTGCACACCTCCACAGGGACACACTCATTCTAACAGTTCAGTGTGCACACCACCATGTGGATACATTATAACATTTCAGTGTGCACACCTCCACAGGGACACACTCATTCTAACAGTTCAGTGTGCTAACCTCCATGTGGGCACACTCATTCTAACAGTTCAGTGTGCACACCTCCACAGGGACACACTCATTCTAACAGTTCAGTGTGCAAACCTCCATGTGGGCACACTCATTCTAACAGTTCAGTGTGCACACCTCCATGTGGACACATTTTAACACTTCATTGTACATACCTCCATGTGGACACACTCATTCTAACAGTTCAGTGTGCACACCTCCATGTGGGCACACTCATTCTAACAGTTCAGTGTGCACACCTCCACAGGAACACACTCATTATAAGAGTTCAGTGTGCACACCTCCATGTGGACACACTCATTCTAACAGTTCAGTGTGCACACCTCCATGTGAACACAATCATTCTAACAGTTCAGTGTGCTAACCTCCATGTGGACACACTCATTCTAACAGTTCAGTGTGCACACCTCCATGTGTACACACTCATTCTAACAGTTCAGTGTGCACATCTCCATGTGGACACAATCATTCTAATAGTTGAGTGTGCACACCTCCCTGAGGACACACATATTCTAACAGTTCAGTGTGCACACTTCCATGTGGACACACTCATTCTAACAGTTCAGTGTGCACACCTCCATGTAAGCACACTCATTCTAACAGTTCAGTGTGCACACTTCCATGTGGCGACAATCATTCTAACAGTTCAGTGTGCACACTTCCATGTGGACATAGTTATTCTAACAGTTCAGTGTGCACACCTCCATATAGAAACAATCATTTTAACAGTTCAGTGTGCACACCTCCATGTGGAGACACTCATTCTAAGAGTTCAGTGTGCACACCTCCATGTGGGCACACTCATTCTAACAGTTCAGTGTGGACACCTCCATGTGGTCACACTCATTCTAACAGTTCAGTGTGCACACCTCCATGTGGACAACTCATTCTAACAGTTCAGTGTGCACACCTCCATGTGGACACACTCATTCTAACAGTTCAGTGTGCACACCTCCATGTGGACACACTCATTCTAACAGTTCAGTGTGCACACCTCCATGTGGGCACACTCATTCTAACAGTTCAGTGTGCACACCTCCACAGGAACACAGTCATTATAACAGTTCAGTGTGCACACCTCCATGTAAACACAATCATTCTAATAGTTCAGTGTGCACACCTCCATGTGGACACAGTCATTCTAACAGTTCAGTGTGCACACCTCTATGTGGACACACTCATTCTAACAATTCAGTGTGCACACCTCCATGTGGACAAATTCTAACAGTTCAGTGTGCACACCTCCATGTGGACACAATATTATAACAGTTCAGTGTGCACACCTCGACAGGGACACAATCATTCTAACAGTTCAGTGTGCACACCTCCATGTGGACACACTCATTCTAACAGTTCAGTGTACACACCTCCATGTGGGCACACTCATTCTAACAGTTCTGTTTGCACACCTCCATGTGGACACACTCATTCTAACAGTTCAGTGTGCACACTTCCATGTGAGCACACTCATTCTAACAGTTCAGTGTGCATACCTCCATGTGGACACACTCATTCTAACAGTTCAGTGTGCACACCTCCATGTGGACACAATCATTCTAATATTTCAGTGTGCACACTTCCATATGGACACAGTCATTCTAACAGTTCAGTGTGCACACCTCCATGTGGACACAATCATTTTAACAGTTCTGTGTGCACACCTCCATGTGGACACACTTATTCTAACAGTTCAGTGTGCACACCTCCACAGGGACACACTCATTCTAACAGTTCAGTGTGCACACCACCATGTGGATACATTATAACATTTCAGTGTGCCCACCTCCACAGGGACACACTCATTCTAACAGTTCAGTGTGCTAACCTCCATGTGGGCACACTCATTCTAACAGTTCAGTGTGCACACCTCCACAGGAACACACTCATTATAACAGTTCAGTGTGCACACCTCCATGTGGACACACTCATTCTAACAGTTCAGTGTGCACACCTCCATGTGAACACAATCATTCTAATAGTTCAGTGTGCACACCTCCATGTAAGCACAGTCATTCTAACAGTTCAGTGTGCACACCTCCATGTGGACACACTCATTCTAACAGTTCAGTGTGCACACCTCCATGTGGACACAATCATTTTAACAGTTCTGTGTGCACACCTCCATGTGGACACACTTATTCTAACAGTTCAGTGTGCACACCTCCACAGGGACACACTCATTCTAACAGTTCAGTGTGCACACCTCCATGTAAGCACACTCATTCTAACAGTTCAGTGTGCACACTTCCATGTGGCGACAATCATTCTAACAGTTCAGTGTGCACACTTCCATGTGGACATAGTTATTCTAACAGTTCAGTGTGCACACCTCCATATAGAAACAATCATTTTAACAGTTCAGTGTGCACACCTCCATGTGGAGACACTCATTCTAAGAGTTCAGTGTGCACACCTCCATGTGGGCACACTCATTCTAACAGTTCAGTGTGGACACCTCCATGTGGTCACACTCATTCTAACAGTTCAGTGTGCACACCTCCATGTGGACAACTCATTCTAACAGTTCAGTGTGCACACCTCCATGTGGACACACTCATTCTAAAAGTTCAGTGTGCACACCTCCATGTGGACACACTCATTCTAACAGTTCAGTGTGCACACCTCCATGTGGGCACACTCATTCTAACAGTTCAGTGTGCACACCTCCACAGGAACACACTCATTATAACAGTTCAGTGTGCACACCTCGATGTAAACACAATCATTCTAATAGTTCAGTGTGCACACCTCCATGTGGACACAGTCATTCTAACAGTTCAGTGTGCACACGTCTATGTGGACACACTCATTTTAACAATTCAGTGTGCACACCTCCATGTGGACAAATTCTAACAGTTCAGTGTGCACACCTCCATGTGGACACAATATTATAACAGTTCAGTGTGCACACCTCGACAGGGACACAATCATTCTAACAGTTCAGTGTGCACACCTCCATGTGGACACACTCATTCTAACAGTTCAGTGTACACACCTCCATATGGGCACACTCATACTAACAGTTCTGTTTGCACACCTCCATGTGGACACACTAATTCTAACAGTTCAGTGTGCACACTTCCATGTGGGCACACTCATTCTAACAGTTCAGTGTGCACACCTCCATGTGTACACACTCATTCTAACAGTTCAGTGTGCACATCTCCATGTGGACACAATCATTCTAATAGTTGAGTGTGCACACCTCCCTGTGGACACACATATTCTAACAGTTCAGTGTGCACACTTCCATGTGGACACACTCATTCTAACAGTTCAGTGTGCACACCTCCATGTAAGCACACTCATTCTAACAGTTCAGTGTGCACACTTCCATGTGGCGACAATCATTCTAACAGTTCAGTGTGCACACTTCCATGTGGACATAGTTATTCTAACAGTTCAGTGTGCACACCTCCATATAGAAACAATCATTTTAACAGTTCAGTGTGCACACCTCCATGTGGAGACACTCATTCTAAGAGTTCAGTGTGCACACCTCCATGTGGGCACACTCATTCTAACAGTTCAGTGTGGACACCTCCATGTGGTCACACTCATTCTAACAGTTCAGTGTGCACACCTCCATGTGGACAACTCATTCTAACAGTTCAGTGTGCACACCTCCATGTGGACACACTCATTCTAACAGTTCAGTGTGCACACCTCCATGTGGACACACTCATTCTAACAGTTCAGTGTGCACACCTCCATGTGGGCACACTCATTCTAACAGTTCAGTGTGCACACCTCCACAGGAACACACTCATTATAAGAGTTTAGTGTGCACACCTCCATGTAAACACAATCATTCTAATAGTTCAGTGTGCACACCTCCATGTGGACACAGTCATTCTAACAGTTCAGTGTGCACACCTCTATGTGGACACACTCATTCTAACAATTCAGTGTGCACACCTCCATGTGGACAAATTCTAACAGTTCAGTGTGCACACCTCCATGTGGACACAATATTATAACAGTTCAGTGTGCACACCTCGACAGGGACACAATCAATCTAACAGTTCAGTGTGCACACCTCCATGTGGACACACTCATTCTAACAGTTCAGTGTGCACACCTCCATGTGGGCACACTCATTCTAACAGTTCAGTGTGCATACCTCCATGTGGACACACTCATTCTAACAGTTCAGTGTGCACACCTCCATGTGGACACAATCATTCTAATATTTCAGTGTGCACACTTCCATATGGACACAGTCATTCTAACAGTTCAGTGTGCACACCTCCATGTGGACACAATCATTTTAACAGTTCTGTGTGCACACCTCCATGTGGACACACTTATTCTAACAGTTCAGTGTGCACACCTCCACAGGGACACACTCATTCTAACAGTTCAGTGTGCACACCACCATGTGGATACATTATAACATTTCAGTGTGCACACTTCCACAGGGACACACTCATTCTAACAGTTCAGTGTGCTAACCTCCATGTGGGCACACTCATTCTAACAGTTCAGTGTGCACACCTCCATGTGGACACATTTTAACACTTCATTGTACACAACTCCATGTGGACACACTCATTCTAACACTTCAGTGTGTACACCTCCATGTGGACACACTCATTCTAACATTTCAGTGTACACACCTCCATGTGGACACACTCATTCTAACAGTTCAGTGTGCACACCTCCATGTGGGCACACTCATTCTAACAGTTCAGTGTGCACACCTCCACAGGAACACACTCATTATAACAGTTCAGTGTGCACACCTCCATGTGGACACACTCATTCTAACAGTTCAGTGTACACACCTCCATGTGAACACAATCATTCTAATAGTTCAGTGTGCACATCTCCATGTGGACACACTCATTCTAACAGTTCAGTGTGCACACCTCCATATAGAAACAATCATTTTAACAGTTCAGTGTGCACACCTCCATGTGGAGACACTCATTCTAAGAGTTCAGTGTGCACACCTCCATGTGGGCACACTCATTCTAACAGTTCAGTGTGATCACCTCCATGTGGTCACACTCATTCTAACAGTTCAGTGTGCACACCTCCATGTGGACACAATATTATAACAGTTCAGTGTGCACACCTCGACAGGGACACAATCATTCTAACAGTTCAGTGTGCACACCTCCATGTGGACACACTCATTCTAACAGTTCAGTGTGCACACCTCCATGTGGGCACACTCATTCTAACAGTTCAGTGTGCATACCTCCATGTGGACACACTCATTCTAACAGTTCAGTGTGCACACCTCCATGTGGACACAGTCATTCTAATATTTCAGTGTGCACACTTCCATATGGACACAGTCATTCTAACAGTTCAGTGTGCACACCTCCATGTGGACACAATCATTTTAACAGTTCTGTGTGCACACCTCCATGTGGACACACTTATTCTAACAGTTCAGTGTGCACACCTCCACAGGGACACACTCATTCTAACAGTTCAGTGTGCACACCACCATGTGGATACATTATAACATTTCAGTGTGCACACCTCCACAGGGACACACTCATTCTAACAGTTCAGTGTGCTAACCTCCATGTGGGCACACTCATTCTAACAGTTCAGTGTGCACACCTCCACAGGGACACACACATTCTAACAGTTCAGTGTGCAAACCTCCATGTGGGCACACTCATTCTAACAGTTCAGTGTGCCCACCTCCTTGTGGACACATTTTAACACTTCATTGTACACAACTCCATGTGGACACACTCATTCTAACACTTCAGTGTGTACACCTCCATGTGGACACACTCATTCTAACATTTCAGTGTACACACCTCCATGTGGACACACTCATTCTAACAGTTCAGTGTGCACACCTCCATGTGGGCACACTCATTCTAACAGTTCAGTGTGCACACCTCCACAGGAACACACTCATTATAACAGTTCAGTGTGCACATCTCCATGTGGACACACTCATTCTAACAGTTCAGTGTGCACACCTCCATATAGAAACAATCATTTTAACAGTTCAGTGTGCACACCTCCATGTGGAGACACTCATTCTAAGAGTTCAGTGTGCACACCTCCATGTGGGCACACTCATTTTAACAGTTCAGTGTGGACACCTCCATGTGGTCACACTCATTCTAACAGTTCAGTGTGCACACCTAAATGTGGACAACTCATTCTAACAGTTCAGTGTGCACACCTCCATGTGGACACACTCATTCTAACAGTTCAGTGTGCACACCTCCATGTGGACACACTCATTCTAACAGTTCAGTGTGCACACCTCCATGTGGGCACACTCATTCTAACAGTTCAGTGTGCACACCTCCATGTAAACACAATCATTCTAATAGTTCAGTGTGCACACCTCCATGTGGACACAGTCATTCTAACAGTTCAGTGTGCACACCTCTATGTGGACACACTCATTCTAACAATTCAGTGTGCACACCTCCATGTGGACTAATTCTAACAGTTCAGTGTGCACACCTCCATGTGGACACAATATTATAACAGTTCAGTGTGCACAACTCGACAGGGACACAATCATTCTAACAGTTCAGTGTGCACACCTCCATGTGGACACACTCATTCTAACAGTTCAGTGTACACACCTCCATGTGGGCACACTCATTCTAACAGTTCTGTTTGCACACCTCCATGTGGACACACTCATTCTAACAGTTCAGTGTGCACACTTCCATGTGGGCACACTCATTCTAACAGTTCAGTGTGCATACCTCCATGTGGACACACTCATTCTAACAGTTCAGTGTGCACACCTCCATGTGGACACAATCATTCTAATATTTCAGTGTTCACACTTCCATATGGACACAGTCATTCTAACAGTTCAGTGTGCACACCTCCATGTGGACACAATCATTTTAACAGTTCTGTGTGCACACCTCCATGTGGACACACTTATTCTAACATTTCAGTGTGCACACCTCCACAGGGACACACTCATTCTAACAGTTCAGTGTGCACACCACCATGTGGATACATTATAACATTTCAGTGTGCACACCTCCACAGGGACACACTCATTCTAACAGTTCAGTGTGCTAACCTCCATGTGGGCACACTCATTCTAACAGTACAGTGTGCACACCTCCACAGGGACACACACATTCTAACAGTTCAGTGTGCAAACCTCCATGTGGGCACACTCATTCTAACAGTTCAGTGTGCACACCTCCATGTGGACACATTTTAACACTTCATTGTACACAACTCCATGTGGACACAGTCATTCTAACACTTCAGTGTGTACACCTCCATGTGGACACACTCATTCTAACATTTCAGTGTACACACCTCCATGTGGACACACTCATTCTAACAGTTCAGTGTGCACACCTCCATGTGGGCACACTCATTCTAACAGTTCAGTGTGCACACCTCCACAGGAACACACTCATTATAACAGTTCAGTGTGCACACCTCCATGTGGACACACTCATTCTAACAGTTCAGTGTGCACACCTCCATGTGAACACAATCATTCTAATAGTTCAGTGTGCACATCTCAATGTGGACACACTCATTCTAACAGTTCAGTGTGCACACCTCCTTGTGGGCACACTCATTCTAACAGTTCAGTGTGCACACCTCCATGTGGACACAATCATTCTAATAGTTGAGTGTGCACACCTCCCTGTGGACACACTTATTCTAACAGTTCAGTGTGCACACCTCCATGTGGACACACTCATTCTAACAGTTCAGTGTGCACACCTCCATGTAAGCACACTCATTCTAACAGTTCAGTGTGCACACTTCCATGTGGCATCAATCATTCTAACAGTTCAGTGTGCACACTTCCATGTGGACATATTATTCTAACAGTTCAGTGTGCACACCTCCATATAGAATCAATCATTTTAACAGTTCAGTGTGCACACCTCCATGTGGACACACTCATTCTAAGAGTTCAGTGTGCACAACTCCATGTGGGCACACTCATTCTAACAGTTCAGTGTGCACACCTCCATGTGGTCACACTCATTCTAACAGTTCAGTGTGCACACCTACATGTGGACAACTCATTCTAACAGTTCAGTGTGCACACCTCCATGTGGACACATTCTAACATTTCAGAGTGCACACCTCCATGTGGACACACTCATTCTAACAGTTCACTGTACACATCTCCATGTGGGCACATTCATTCTAACAGTTCTGTTTGCACACCTCCATGTGGACACACTCATTCTAACAGTTCAGTGTGCACACTTCCATGTGGGCACACTCATTCTAACAGTTCAGTGTGCATACATCCATGTAGACACACTCATTCTAACTGTTCAGTGTGCACACCTCCATGTGGACACAATTATTCTAATATTTCAGTGTGCACACTTCCATATGGACACAGTCATTCTAACAGTTCAGTGTGCACACCTCCATGTGGACACAATCATTCTAACAGTTCAGTGTGCACACCTCCATGTGGACACACTCATTCTAACAGTCCAGTGTGCACACCTGCACAGGGACACACTCATTCTAACAGTTCAGTGTGCACACCTCCATGTGGATACATTATAACAGTTCAGTGTGCACACCTCCATGTGGACACACTCATTCTAACAGTTCAGTGTGCAGACCTCCATGTGGACACAATATTCTAACAGTTCAGTGTGCACACCTCCATGCAGACATAGTCATTCTAACAGTTCAGTGTGCACACCTCTATATGGACACCCTCATTCTAACAGTTCAGAGTGCATACATCCACAGGTACACACTCATTCTAACAGTTCAGTGTGCACAACTCCACAGGGACACACTCATTCTATCAGTTCAGTGTGCTCACCACCAAGTGGACACACTCACTCTAACAGTTCAGTGTGCACACCTCCATGTGGACACATTCTAAATGTTCAGTGTACACACCTCCATGTAGACACACTCATTCTAACATTTCAGTGTGCACAGTTCCACAGGGACACAATCTTCTTACAGTTCAGTGTGCACACCTCCATGCAGACACAGTCAATCTAACAGTTCAGTGTGCACACCTCCATGTGGACACAGTCATTCTAACTGTTCAGTGTGCACACCTCTATGTGGACACACTCATTCTAACAGTTCAGAGTGCATACCTCCACAGGGACACAGTCATTCTACAGTTCAGTGTGCACACGTCCATGTGGACACAATCATTCTAATAGTTCAATGTGAACACCTCCATGTGGACACACTCATTCTAACAGTTCATTGTGCACACCGCCCTGTGGATAAATTCATTCTAACAGTTCAATGTGCACACATCCATTTGGACACACTTATTCTAACAGTTCAGTGTGCACAGCTCCATGTGGACACACTCATTCTAACAGTTCATTGTGCACACCTCCATGTGGACACATTCTAACAGTTCACTGTGCACACCTCCATGCGGACACAGTCATTCTAACAGTTCAGTGTGCAAACCTCCATATGGACACAGTCATTCTAACAGTTCAGTGTGTACACCTCTATGTGGACACCCTCATTCTAATAGTTCAGATTGCATACCTCCACAGGGACACACTCATTCTAACAGTTCAGTGTGAACACTTCCATGTGGACACACTCATTCTAACAGTTCAGTGTGCACACCTCCACAGGGACACACTCATTCTATCAGTTCAGTGTGCTCACCTCCAAGTGGAAACACTCATTCTAACATTTCAGTGTGCACACCTCCATGTGGACACATTCTAAAATTTCAGTGTGCACACCTCCATGTAGACACACTCATTCTAACATTTCAGTGTGCACACCTCCACAGGGACACAATCATTCTAACAGTTCAGTGTGCACACCTCCATGCAGAGACAGTCATTCTAACAGTTCAGTGTGCATACCTCCACAGGGACACAATCATTCTAACAGTTCAGTGTGCACACCTCCATGCAGACACAGTCATTCTAAGAGTTCAGAGTGCATACCTCCACAGGGACACAGTCATTCTACAGTACAGTGTGCACACCTCCGTGTGGACACAATCATTTTAACAGTTCAGTGTGCACACCTAGACACAGGGACACATTCATTCTTACAATTCAGTGTGCACACCTCCATGTGGACACACTCATTCTAACAGTTCAGGGTGCTCACCTCCATGTATGCACACTCATTCTAACAGTTCAGTGTGCACACTTCCATGTGGCAACAATCATTCTAACAATTCAGTGTGCACACCTCCATGTGGACAAATTCTAACAGTTCAGTGTGCACACCTCCATGTGGACACAATATTATAACAGTTCAGTGTGCACACCTCCACAGGGACACACTCATTCTAACAGTTCAGTGTGCACACCTCCATGTGGATACATTATAACAGTTCAGTGTGCACACCTCCATGTGGACACACTCATTCTAACAGTTCAGTGTGCACACCTCCATGTGGACACAATATTATAACAGTTCAGTGTGCACACCTCGACAGGGACACAATCATTCTAACAGTTCAGTGTGCACACCTCCATGTGGACACACTCATTCTAACAGTTCAGTGTACACACCTCCATGTGGGCACACTCATTCTAACAGTTCAGTGTGCATACCTCCATGTGGACACACTCATTCTAACAGTTCAGTGTGCACACCTCCATGTGGACACAATCATTCTAATATTTCAGTGTGCACACTTCCATATGGACACAGTCATTCTAACAGTTCAGTGTGCACACCTCCATGTGGACACAATCATTTTAACAGTTCTGTGTGCACACCTCCATGTGGACACACTTATTCTAACAGTTCAGTGTGCACACCTACACAGGGACACACTCATTCTAACAGTTCAGTGTGCACACCACCATGTGGATACATTATAACATTTCAGTGTGCACACCTCCACAGGGACACACACATTCTAACAGTTCAGTGTGCAAACCTCCATGTGGGCACACTCATTCTAACAGTTCAGTGTGCCCACCTCCATGTGGACACATTTTAACACTTCATTGTACACAACTCCATGTGGACACACTCATTCTAACACTTCAGTGTGTACACCTCCATGTGGACACACTCATTCTAACATTTCAGTGTACACACCTCCATGTGGACACACTCATTCTAACAGTTCAGTGTGCACACCTCCATGTGGGCACACTCATTCTAACATTTCAGTGTACACACCTCCATGTGGACACACTCATTCTAACAGTTCAGTGTACACACCTCCATGTGAACACAATCATTCTAATAGTTCAGTGTGCACATCTCCATGTGGACACACTCATTCTAACAGTTCAGTGTGCACACCTCCATATAGAAACAATCATTTTAACAGTTCAGTGTGCACACCTCCATGTGGAGACACTCATTCTAAGAGTTCAGTGTGCACACCTCCATGTGGGCACACTCATTCTAACAGTTCAGTGTGGACACCTCCATGTGGTCACACTCATTCTAACAGTTCAGTGTGCACACCTCCATGTGGACAACTCATTCTAACAGTTCAGTGTGCACACCTCCATGTGGACACACTCATTCTAACAGTTCAGTGTGCACACCTCCATGTGGACACACTCATTCTAACAGTTCAGTGTGCACACCTCCATGTGGGCACACTCATTCTAACAGTTCAGTGTGCACACCTCCACAGGAACACACTCATTATAACAGTTCAGTGTGCACACCTCCATGTAAACACAATCATTCTAATAGTTCAGTGTGCACACCTCCATGTGGACACAGTCATTCTAACAGTTCAGTGTGCACACCTCTATGTGGACACACTCATTCTAACATTTCAGTGTGCACACCTCCATGTGGACTAATTCTAACAGTTCAGTGTGCACACCTCCATGTGGACACAATAGTATAACAGTTCAGTGTGCACACCTCGACAGGGACACAATCATTCTAACAGTTCAGTGTGCACACCTCCATGTGGACACACTCATTCTAACAGTTCAGTGTACACACCTCCATGTGGGCACACTCATTCTAACAGTTCAGTGTGCATACCTCCATGTGGACACACTCATTCTAACAGTTCAGTGTGCACACCTCCATGTGGACACAATCATTTTAACAGTTCTGTGTGCACACCTCCATGTGGACACACTTATTCTAACAGTTCAGTGTGCACACCTCCACAGGGACACACTCATTCTAACAGTTCAGTGTGCACACCACCATGTGGATACATTATAACATTTCAGTGTGCACACCTCCACAGGGACACACTCATTCTAACAGTTCAGTGTGCTAACCTCCATGTGGGCACACTCATTCTAACAGTTCAGTGTGCACACCTCCACAGGGACACACACATTCTAACAGTTCAGTGTGCAAACCTCCATGTGGGCACACTCATTCTAACAGTTCAGTGTGCCCACCTCCATGTGGACACATTTTAACACTTCATTGTACACAACTCCATGTGGACACACTCATTCTAACACTTCAGTGTGTACACCTCCATGTGGACACACTCATTCTAACATTTCAGTGTGCACACCTCCATATAGAAACAATCATTTTAACAGTTCAGTGTGCACACCTCCATGTGGAGACACTCATTCTAAGAGTTCAGTGTGCACACCTCCATGTGGGCACACTCATTCTAACAGTTCAGTGTGGACACCTCCATGTGGTCACACTCATTCTAACAGTTCAGTGTGCACACCTCCATGTGGACAACTCATTCTAACAGTTCAGTGTGCACACCTCCATGTGGACACACTCATTCTAACAGTTCAGTGTGCACACCTCCATGTGGACACACTCATTCTAACAGTTCAGTGTGCACACCTCCATGTGGGCACACTCATTCTAACAGTTCAGTGTGCACACCTCCACAGGAACACACTCATTATAACAGTTCAGTGTGCACACCTCCATGTAAACACAATCATTCTAATAGTTCAGTGTGCACACCTCCATGTGGACACAGTCATTCTAACAGTTCAGTGTGCACACCTCTATGTGGACACACTCATTCTAACAATTCAGTGTGCACACCTCCATGTGGACTAATTCTAACAGTTCAGTGTGCACACCTCCATGTGGACACAATATTATAACAGTTCAGTGTGCACACCTCGACAGGGACACAATCATTCTAACAGTTCAGTGTGCACACCTCCATGTGGACACACTCATTCTAACAGTTCAGTGTACACACCTCCATGTGGGCACACTCATTCTAACAGTTCTGTTTGCACACCTCCATGTGGACACACTCATTCTAACAGTTCAGTGTGCACACCTCCATGTGGACACAATCATTCTAATAGTTGAGTGTGCACACCTCCCTGTGGACACACTTATTCTAACAGTTCAGTGTGCAAACTTCCATGTGGACACACTCATTCTAACAGTTCAGTGTGCACACCTCCATGTAAGCACACTCATTCTAACAGTTCAGTGTGCACACCTCCATGTGGATACATTATAACAGTTCAGTGTGCACACCTCCATGTGGACACACTCATTCTAACAGTTCAGTGTGCACACCTCCATGTGGACACAATATTCTAACAGTTCAGTGTGCACACATTACAGGGACACAATCATTCTAACATTTCAGTGTGCACATCTCCATGTGGACACACTCATTCTAACAGTTCAGTGTGCACCCCTCCTTGTGGGCACACTCATTCTAACAGTTCAGTGTGCCCACCTCCATGTGGACACACTCATTCTAACATTTCAGTGTGCACACCTCCATGTTGACACAATCATTCTAATAGTTGAGTGTGCACACATTACAGGGACACAATCATTCTAACATTTCAGTGTGCACATCTCCATGTGGACACACTCATTCTAATATTTCAGTGTTCACACTTCCATATGGACACAGTCATTCTAACAGTTCAGTGTGCACACCTCCATGTGGACACACTCATTCTAACAGTTCAGTGTGCACACCTCCATGTGGACACAGTTATTCTAACAGTTCAGTGTGCACACCTCCATATAGAAACAATCATTCTAACAGTTCAGTGTGCACACCTCCATGTGGGCACACTCATTCTAACAGTTCAGTGTGGACACCTCCATGTGGTCACACTCATTCTAACAGTTCAGTGTGCACACCTCCATGTGGAAAACTCATTCTAACAGTTCAGTGTGCACACCTCCATGTGGGCACACTCATTCTAACAGTTCAGTGTGCACACCTCCATGTGGACCCACTCATTCTAACAGTTCAGTGTGCACACCTCCATGTGAACACAATCATTCTAATAGTTCAGTGTGCACACCTCCATGTGGACACAGTCATTCTAAATGTTCAGTTTGCACACCTCCATGTGGACAAATTCTAACATTTCAGTGTGCACACCTCCATGTGGACGCAATATTATAACAGTTCAGTGTGCACACCTCGACAGGGACACAATCATTCTAACAGTTCAGTGTGCACACCTCCATGTGGACACACTCATTCTAACAGTTCAGTGTACACACCTCCATGTGGGCACACTCATTCTAACAGTTCTGTTTGCACACCTCCATGTGGACACACTCATTCTAACAGTTCAGTGTGCACACTTCCATGTGGGCACACTCATTCTAACAGTTCAGTGTGCACACCTCCATGTGGACACACTCATTCTAACAGTTCAGTGTGCACACCTCCATGTGG
This sequence comes from Peromyscus eremicus, assembly GCF_949786415.1. Classification (NCBI taxonomy): domain Eukaryota; kingdom Metazoa; phylum Chordata; class Mammalia; order Rodentia; family Cricetidae; genus Peromyscus; species Peromyscus eremicus. The sequence goes on from NW_026734636.1 coordinate 152,617, forward strand.
ACACAATCATTCTAATATTTCAGTGTGCACACTTCCATATGGACACAGTCATTCTAACAGTTCAGTGTGCACAACTACATGTGGACACAATCATTTTAACAGTTCTGTGTGCACACCTCCATGTGGACACACTTATTCTAACAGTTCAGTGTGCACACCTCCACAGGGACACACTCATTCTAACAGTTCAGTGTGCACACCACCATGTGGATACATTATAACATTTCAGTGTGCACACCTCCACAGGGACACACTCATTCTAACAGTTCAGTGTGCTAACCTCCATGTGGGCACACTCATTCTAACAGTTCAGTGTGCACACCTCCACAGGGACACACTCATTCTAACAGTTCAGTGTGCAAACCTCCATGTGGGCACACTCATTCTAACAGTTCAGTGTGCACACCTCCATGTGGACACATTTTAACAATTCATTGTACACACCTCCATGTGGACACACTCATTCTAACACTTCAGTGTGCACACCTCCATGTGGGCACACTCATTCTAACAGTTCAGTGTGCACACCTCCACAGGAACACATTCATTATAACAGTTCAGTGTGCACACCTCCATGTGGACACACTCATTCTAACAGTTCAGTGTGCACACCTCCATGTGAACACAATCATTCTAATAGTTCAGTGTGCACACCTCCATGTGGACACAGTCATTCTAACAGTTCAGTGTGCACACCTCCATGTGGACACACTCATTCTAACAGTTCAGTGTGCACACTTCCATGTGGACACAATCATTTTAACAGTTCTGTGTGTGCACACCTCCATGTGGACACACTTATTCTAACAGTTCAGTGTGCACACCTCCACAGGGACACACTCATTCTAACAGTTCAGTGTGCACACCACCATGTGGACACATTATAACAGTTCAGTGTGCACACCTCCATGTGGACACACTCATTCTAACAGTTCAGTGTGCACACCTCCATGTGGACACAATATTCTAACAGTTCAGTGTGCACACCTCCACAGGGACACAATCATTCTAACATTTCAGTGTGCACATCTCCATGTGGACACACTCATTCTAACAGTTCAGTGTTCACACCTCCTTGTGGGCACACTCATTCTAACAGTTCAGTGTGCACACCTCCATGTGTACACACTCATTCTAACAGTTCAGTGTGCACACCTCCATGTGGACACAATATTCTAACAGTTCAGTGTGCACACATCCACAGGGACACAATCATTCTAACATTTCAGTGTGCACATCTCCATGTGGACACACTCATTCTAACAGTTCAGTGTGCACCCCTCCTTGTGGGCACACTCATTCTAACAGTTCAGTGTGCACACCTCCATGTGTACACACTCATTCTAACATTTCAGTGTGCACACCTCCATGTCGACACAATCATTCTAATAGTTGAGTGTGCACACCTCCCTGTGGACACACTTATTCTAACAGTTCAGTGTGCACACCTCCATGTGGACACACTCATTCTAACAGTTCAGTGTGCACACCTCCATGTAAGCACACTCATTCTAACAGTTCAGTGTGCACACTTCCATGTGGCAACAATCATTCTAACAGTTCAGTGTGCACACTTCCATGTGGACACAGTTATTCTAACAGTTCAGTGTGCACACCTCCATATAGAAACAATCATTTTAACAGTTCAGTGTGCACACCTCCATGTGGGCACACTCATTCTAACAGTTCAGTGTGCACACCTCCATGTGGGCACACTCATTTTAACAGTTCAGTGTGGACACCTCCATGTGGTCACACTCATTCTAACAGTTCAGTGTGCACACCTCCATGTGGACAACTCATTCTAACAGTTCAGTGTGCACACCTCCATGTGGACACACTCATTCTAACAGTTCAATGTGCACACCTCCATGTGGACACACTCATTCTAACAGTTCAGTGTGCACACCTCCATGTGGGCACACTCATTCTAACAGTTCAGTGTGCACACCTCCACAGGAACACACTCATTATAACAGTTCAGTGTGCACACCTCCATGTGGACACACTCATTCTAACAGTTCAGTGTGCACACCTCCATGTGAACACAATCATTCTAATAGTTCAGTGTGCACACCTCCATGTGGACACAGTCATTCTAACAGTTCAGTTTGCACACCTCCATGTGGACAAATTTGACCCGTCCCGCGGGCCACGTTATTTGATGAGACCCGAGGAGGCACCTCCTGAAAGATCAATGGGGTTGAGAGAGAAAGGAGACCAGGCGCGTAAAGGAAGACAAAGTCAGTCTGAGTTGCGTCAAGGTCTCGTTTATTGCAAGGGGAATCAGGTTTATATATGCTAGGAGCTAGGAGAAGTAGATAGGGGTATGGAAAGTTACTAGGAGGAAGTTAGGGTAAGGTAGGGTTCAGGAAAAGGTCTCTTTGTTCCAGGGCCTGATCAACGGACCATACAGCAAACCATTATGTTTCAGGGAGTAGATCAAAAGGTACATACTGTGGTCTTGTTGAAAAATGGTTGCTATTGAAACTGTTAACGGAAGATTGGGTACACTGCTTTTTTCCATGAGAATCAGTTAGGCTACTTGGCTCCTGACAATTCCCCCTTCTTTCTATAAAATGGCCAAAGCAGGCTTTGGTCATAAATCGAGAGGGCCCCTGTCTTAGGCTATATGGGGTGCAGTCCTGTCTGGCAACGTGCCATGTTGAGCCGGTCTCTGGCGACCTCTGTACGTTGTGCTCCCAGCACAGGCCCCATACTATTCCCGTCATTGAGTACCCTCCAGCTTTTAGTTATAGGGGTTTTTAGGTTCGTAGGCCACTGAACCTGAGCCTTTCACCTGTTTCAATAGTTTCCTCTCGAGTTTCTGTCCAATGGTAATGTACTGAAACAGTTTTTGCTAGGGCCGAATCGATCTGATTTTTGATGAATTGTGTTAGTCGTTGAAAAGCCCAAGGACCAAAGGTGAGGAGGAGAAGGAAAATGATCAAGGGGGCCAAGAGGGTGGGGATCAGAGTAGAAAGCCAAGGGGACCCCTTTAGCCAACCCTCAAACCAATTGTTTTGATTTTCAAAATCACGTTTTCTTTGTGCTAATCTTTCTCTTAATTTCTCCATTGATTCTCTAACTACCCCAGTGTGATCAGCATAAAAGCAGCATTCTTCCTTCAAGGCTGCACATAAACCTCCCTCCTTTAAAAATAGTAAATCCAGACCTCTTCTATTTTGTAACACAACCTCAGAGAGCGAGGTTAAAGACTTCTCTAGGGCAGAAATGGATCTTTCTATGGCCTCTAGGTCAGTAGTCATAGCCATTCGTAACTGCATAAGGTGGTTGCTCTGCACGAGGGCAGCAGTTCCTGTACCAACTCCTGCAGCAATGCCTCCAATACCTAACAATAGGGCAATAGTCATAGACACAGGTTCTCGAGTGTATCTACCTCTCTGCTCAAAGAATTCCATCACTGAGCTTTCTTGATGATAAGTGACACGAGGCCATAACTGGACCATCACACAAAATTCATGGGAATCATCAAATATCTGAGCAGATATGCAAGGGGTCAATCCTGTGTTACAGGCCCAGTAGGACCCGTTGGGTGCTTCAAGATAATAGCTTCCTTTATAGGGTGTCAGAGTTTGTTTACAGAGGTGACTATGGGTTGATGGAATCTTGCCCAAACAAGAACCTTGTCCTGAGACTTCAGGGAGTGTTAGTTTATGTGGCTTAGTCTGACACCTACTGCTCGGGGAAGTAAGGTTATTGGCAGTAGACTGAAAGGTGATTCCTTCATAATAAGGGGGACTGGAGGTAAGGCAGAGCCAGCAACCCAAGGTTCTGTTTGGATTTGTGGCATTTAGGGCCAGATAAGCTCCCTGGACCAAATTAAACAATCTATCTCCTGTTCCTCCAAAAGGAGTAAGGAGAGTGCCATTACTGGAACCTACAATGGTAGTCACGGTGCCTATATGGTAGGGAAAGGGACAAGGATGAGGTGAGGGGGAAGGAGGTGATGGCACCTTTTCATGATTGGAGGGAACTTTTTGGTCAGAGAGAACAACATTGGGTCCTACCGACTGTGGGTACAGGTTTTCTATTGTTAGCAAGATCTTGAAAATGACTCCTTTATCTGTACCATCAAGATACCAGCGGAGTCCCCATGTTTTTCCTGAGGGCCATTCTCGATTTGCCCTACCCTGAGGGGTGAAGGTTATGTTTAAAGGTAATGATAGCCCGGGATTATAGGCTGTCCCAGTATAGGAGCTAAAGCAAAAATGTTTATTCGTGCTAGGCTTACTATATCCCCTTGTAACTGAAATAAGGTCCCAAGATGAAGTTGATTCCCAGTAAGCTGCCCCTGTAGTTTCACAACCCCATCGAGCACAAAAGAAGGTCTTGAATCCCCCACATCTAGCAGCCGTGGCTCGGCTTCTACCATCCTTAGGGCAGACATAAAAGTCAGATTGTGCTAACCTACAACGAGCTGTAGGACTAACACAGCCTGGGGCAGTCATCACAGCAGGGTCATTATCATGGAATGTCCCACAAGGGCTTGTCCAAGTGGTTTTAGGACTATGAGGAAATTGATTGCAGTTTGGAATCGTTTGAACCCCTGTACCATTTAACTGGTGTTGGCCAATAGTAGGTATATCCCAAGAATCCAATCCTGCAGCCAGCTGGCAGAAGTCAGGAGTGAGTGATGGTCACCAGGAATAGGGAGTATGGTTTGCAGTAACCTTCCAGACCTCCTCCCCTGTCACTGTGAAAATTCGGCAGGTAAGCTTTTTAATAGCATGGGGGCTTTCCTTGGAGATGCAGGAGAGGGGAAGGGGAAAGAGTAGTAAGCAAACGATGAAGCAGGGGTTGGTTTTCCAAGGCTCGCGATGGACAGGTCCTGCCATTGAGATGTCCGTGGCTCCCTTTATTTTCCAAGCTGGAGGCATTTCTGAAAGAAAAAGAGAGAATTTTGTCTCAGGATTGTGTCCTGGACATAACAGTTATTTTTTCCTTAGTCTAGGGAGGCAATCTGTGTAGAGTAAGGCTTAATCAGTCTTTCTGGTAGCCAACGAGCCCCATTTTCCTTGGAGTCACAAATACATGCAGATCCCTTTCCCCAGATTATAACTGGATCAGGACCACTCCATATTCCAGTAATTGGATCTTTCCAAAGGGCCTGCGCATATCCTTGTTTGGTTTCTGGGTGCCAGTGTCGCTCAGCCGCAGATTTTCCAAAAGCGTCCAATGTCAGAAAATTTAATATGAATAGGGTGTGAGAAGGCAGAGCTTTGTGGTTTCCCTTAAGGGGAAATAGTGTCTCTTGTGAGCTAAGTTTATTAAGAGTATTTTTTAAAGTTTGATGAGCTCTCTCCACGATACCTTGGCCTTGAGGGTTATAGGATATTCCAGTGAAGTGTTTAATTCCTAATTGTAAACAAAATTGTCTAAATTTGCTACTAGTATATCCTGGACCATTATCAGTTTTTATACATTTCGGCTGACTTAGCACTGTGAAGACATGTAACATATGATTGATAACATCTTTGGTGGCTTCTCCACTATGAGCAGAGGCACAAAAAAATCCACTGAAGGTATCTACAGTAACATGTATAAACTTTAATTTGCCAAAAGAAGGAACATGGGTGACATCCATCTGCCATAGTTGTCCAGGTATAAGCCCTCTGGGGTTCACTCCATAATGAGGTTCAGGTAAGAGCATCAGGCAATTTTTGCAGCTTTTTACAATTTCCCTAGCCTGTTCTCTAGTAATTGAGAACCTTAGTCTCAAAGTTTGAGCATTGAGGTGATGAAGGCGGTGCGCCTCACAAGCAGCGGCTACCTGATCATGTTCCAAATGAGAAATCAAGATAGAATGTGTAGCAGAATCTGCAAGTTCATTTCCCTGAGCTAGGGGTCCAGGTAGGCCTGTGTGGGCACGAATATGGCCAACATAAAAGGGTAGCGATCTTTGTTGGATTAATTTTTGTAATTCAGAAAACATTTGGAAGGTGGGAGTAATGGGTTGGATTATTGGGACCATTTCTAAAGCCTGTAAAGCCCTTACCACATATCTACTGTCTGAATACAAATTAAAGGAACAGTCTTCAAAATTTTTAAAGACAGCAAGGGCAGCATATAGCTCCACCAGCTGAGCTGACTTAAAAGGGGTTGTCATAACATTCTTTTGGCCATTGAGGACATACGCAGCTTTACCATTGCTTGACCCATCTATGAAAAGCACAGGGGAGTCCGGGAGGGGCTCCATTCGGGTATTTTTAAGAAAAACAAAAGAAGTAAGGGAGAAGAATTGTAGGAGTTTATTGCTGGGCATTTGTGTATCAAGTTTCCCTTCATAGGTGCAGACAAGAATGGCCCAGTCAGGACTACGGGTGCATAACCATTCAAGTTGCTCTTTATCATATGGCATAACAATAATATCAGGGTCATGTCCAAAGTATCGAGTGGAGGCTTTTATTCCTAACATTATTGATTGGCAAACCAGGGAAGGATAAGTAGGAAGGATTTTTCTTTTAGTAACAGGAAGATGTATCCACAGTAAAGGTACGGACTCTTGCCAAAGCAGGCCTGTAGGGGCAAAATCTGTAGAAAAAATGATCAAATACAATGGGAGAGTTGGGTCAAAATATCCCGTGTGTTGTTGAGTGATGGCCGTTTCAACCTTTTGTAATACCCTCTCTGCCTCCACTGTAAGATATCTAGGGGATTGAGGGTCGGAATCTCCTCTGAGGATATCCTCAAGGGGGCGTAACTCTCCCTTGGTTATTTTTAAATAGGGTCACAGCCAATTAATATCCCCTAAAAGCTTTTGGAAATCATTGAGACAACGAAGTGTATCTTTTCTAATCTGGATTTTTTGTGTATAGAGGAGGTCCGGGTGTAACTCGAACCCTAAAAACAGGAAGGGGTATTGGGTTTGTATCTTCTCTGGAGCTATATGAAATCCTCGGTCCTGAAGTGTGATAATTATCTTTTGAGCTACATTTTGTGTTTTTTCTACAGATTTCCCTGCTATTAACAAATCATCCATATAATATATAATATAAACTTCGGGGTATTAGACCCTCACTGGATCGACAGACTGAGCTACATACTTTTGACATAGCATAGGGGAATTGGCCATTCCTTGGGAGTCATTGCTAGGAGCTGGGGAGCTTGGAGTCTCTGTTTGCTATAGTAAGTTTTTCATCAAATAATGTAAATGCCGTATTCATCAGATCTTTGAAGGTTTGAGGACCATTATCTATTAAATGTATCTGAGCCAAACAAATCTAGGCCCAATCTTAAAAATATCTCTAAATTTGGTAACAATAACCAGGCCAATTTGTTCTCTTATAGATATATTAGTCAAATATACCTCTCAGTTTTTTTTTTGTTTAAATAGAACAGTTTATGCTTTAAACTAGTATCTGAATAGCCAGATGAGTAGTATTAACTTGTATTCCTTAACACAAAGGACAGTAGACAGACATTTTTACAACTATGACCCTTTGGAGTCTCAATGTAACAGCAGAATAGCAGGACAAAGAAATCTGAAACATATTTCATTATTTTTATATATATATATATCTCAAGTCATTTTTTATAAAAACATTATTTTTATCTTAACCAGCAATAATTTGAAACCAAGTCTCTTAAATGATGGCAAGTATTTGTAACCCATTGAACTCAAATGACCAAAACCCATGTAAATTTTTATTTTTCCTGTGGAAACAAAAGCATAATTTTCCCAGTGTCTTGAACTGGTAATTTAACATTTCCTTTTAAGCAATACCAGGACAGAGAAGGGTTAACAATAGAAGCTGCTGGCCGGCAGAAGAGACCTTGAAGTTATCACAGTAAAGGGAGGGAGGGGGAGCAGTGGGCATAGAGCGTGTCCTTGGCTGCCAGTGTTCCTGAAAAAAAGTTTTTGTTAACTCTTCTGACTAAAGTCAGATTCTCTGTTCAGTGTACACACAGTTTTTGTCAATTGCAGGCAGTCCCCATTACCCTGTCCAAAGTTCCCGTCTTTGCCCGCCTGTACCGAGAGCATGCACCCCCACCCTCGTGAGAGCAGCCAGCTGGCTGCAGTCCTGATAGCAAGAGAGCTAGGGAGGGATGGAGGTAGCCTTTGTTATGCCTCTCTCTCCTCCTCTTCCTCTAGAAAAATAAGGGAGGTTAGTAGACAAAAACAAATAACATTTACACAGACAATCCAAGAACCGGAACATCAGCACTGAGACGACGGCCTCATTCACAGCCAGCAAGCCCTTCCTGCAGTATGCAAGCCCCACCTGGCAGGGGATACCTGTTTATCTCAGTTCAGTCGGGGAGTGGGGGTGGGGGACCCAGTTCCCTCTATTGTGGCTCACACATCCTTTCAGTGGGCTAGGCAAAGGTCTAGTGGAGAAGAAGGGAACTGTCCCATAACGTCCGTCACAGTCAAGTCAACAATGAGAACAATTAACACATTACACACAAGACCAAGGGCACACGAAAAAACTTTGTCCCAACGAGACAACCAACAAAGCTCCAAGAACAATGACAGCTTGATGTGCTTTGGGGGGGGGAAGGTTTTGACCCTCCAGGCTCAATCACACCAAAAACAATCCAGACTGGAGGATCTCTGTCCTTAATTAAACAGACATCAGGGGCTTCCACATCCCTGTCAGTCAGAAATGCACCTTTTTTCTTGGAAGAGAAAAAGAGAGTAAAGTAACAATGATCACAACAAAACATACAAAAAACCCACAAAATGGCTCTGACAAATTCCCGGGACAAAATACAAAGTGGCACTTCCTCCCACCGTGGGGGAAGATACCCAAAGATGCTCCTAAACCAAATCGTCACCTCTGAGGTGGCTTTAGGGCTCTGGGACGTCTCCCTTCGCCGCCAGGTTCACTGTCTGGACACGTCTGTCCCAGTGAGAGCCTGAAAAGTACAAATTGAGCCTGCAAAGTACAAAACAAAAGTAACAAGACAGAGACACAGACAAGACAGAGAGCGCTCTTACCGGTAGATGTAATAAACCTCTGGACACTTGGGTGTCAGGCAGGGGGAGTTTGAGAGAAAATCCTCTGCAAGGGCTAGTAAATGTGAAACACGCCCATCTCCCTCTGCTTCCTTTAGAAAATCTCTAATCACACCATAAAAACTAAAAAAGGCATCGGGGACATTTTCCCCGTCTCTGATTAATTTGTTAATATCTTTTCCAACCCTGTTCCAAGTCAAAGGGTGAATTCCTGGTCCATTAATCACTAACCAGGGACATTTCTCCTCCACATATTGGAAGAACTTTACTAAATCCTTTTTTTAACTCTTAGTCCTCTCTCCCGAAGATTCCCTTTCATCTCCTTTAAAAAAACAGCCTCTTTAGATAAATTTTTTCCCATTGATTGATTGGACGACACTTACCTCAAGACTCTCCCGCGTTGCACGAGTGATGCGGTCCGGGCGTCTCTACCCTAATTCTCTCCGGGGCCCCTTTTGTTATCCGTCGTCCGGTAGGTCACCGTGCCTCGAGCCCCACGTTGGGCGCCACTTGACCCGTCCCGCGGGCCACGTTATTTGATGAGACCCGAGGAGGCACCTCCTGAAAGATCAATGGGGGTGAGAGAGAAAGAAGACCAGGCGCGTAAAGGAAGACAAAGTCAGTCTGAGTTGCGTCAAGGTCTCGTTTATTGCAAGGGGAATCAGGTTTATATATGCTAGGAGCTAGGAGAAGTAGATAGGGGTATGGAAAGTTACTAGGAGGAAGTTAGGGTAAGGTAGGGTTCAGGAAAAGGTCTCTTTGTTCCAGGGCCTGATCAACGGACCATACAGCAAACCATTATGTTTCAGGGAGTAGATCAAAAGGTACATACTGTGGTCTTGTTGAAAAATGGTTGCTATTGAAACTGTTAACGGAAGTTTGGGTACACTGCTTTTTCCCATGAGAATCAGTTAGGCTACTTGGCTCCTGACACAAATTCTAACATTTCAGTGTGCACACCTCCATGTGGACACAATATTATAACAGTTCAGTGTGCACACCTCGACAGGGACACAATCATTCTAACAGTTCAGTGTGCACACCTCCATGTGGACACACTCATTCTAACAGTTCAGTGTACACACCTCCATGTGGGCACACTCATTCTAACAGTTCTGTTTGCACACCTCCATGTGGACACACTCATTCTAACAGTTCAGTGTGCACACTTCCATGTGGGCACACTCATTCTAACAGTTCAGTGTGCACACCTCCATGTGGACACAATCATTCTAATATTTCAGTGTGCACACTTCCATATGGACACAGTCATTCTAACAGTTCAGTGTGCACAACTACATGTGGACACAATCATTTTAACAGTTCTGTGTGCACACCTCCATGTGGACACACTTATTCTAACAGTTCAGTGTGCACACCTCCACAGGGACACACTCATTCTATCAGTTCAGTGTGCTCACCACCAAGTGGACACACTCATTCTAACAGTACAGTGTGCCAACCTCCATGTGGACACATTCTAAAAGTTCAGTGTGCACACCTCCATGTAGACACACTCATTCTAACATTTCAGTGTGCACAGTTCCACAGGGACACAATCTTTCTAACAGTTCAGTGTGCACACCTCCATGTGGGCACACTCATTCTAACAGTTCAGTGTGCACACCTCCATGTGTACACACTCATTCTAACAGTTCAGTGTGCACACCTCCATGTGGACACAATCATTCCAATAGTTGAGTGTGCACACCTCCCTGTGGACACACTCATTCTAACAGTTCAGTGTGCACACCTCCATGTGGACTCAATCATCCTAATAGTTCAGTGTGCACACCTCCATGTGGACACAGTCATTCTAACATTTCAGTGTGCACATCTCCACAGGGACACACTCATTCTAACATTTCAGTGTGCACACCTCCATGTGGACACATTCTAACAGTTCAGTGTGCACACCTCCATGTAGACACACTCATTCTAACATTTAAGTGTGCACACCTCCACAGGAACACAATCATTCTAACAGTTCAGTGTGCACACCTCCATGCGGACACAGTCATTCTAACAGTTCAGTGTGCACACCTCCATGTGGACACAATCATTCTAACAGTTCAGTGTGCACACCTCCATGTGGACACAATCCATCTAACAGTTCAGTGTGCATACCTCCACAGGGACACACTCATTCTAAAAGTTCAGTGTGCACACCTCCATGTGGAAACAATCATTCTAACAGTTCAGTGTGCACTCCTCCATGTGGGCACACTCATTCTAACAGTTCAGTGTGCACAACTCCATATGGACACACTCATTCTAACAGTTCAGAGTGCATACCTCCACAGGGACACAGTCATTCTACAGTTCAGTGTGCACACGTCCATGTGGACACAATCATTCTAATAGTTCAATGTGAACACCTCCATGTGGACACAGTCATTCTAACAGTTCATTGTGCACACCGCCATGTGGATAAACTCATTCTAACAGTTCAATGTGCACACATCCATGTGGAAACACTTATTCTAACAGTTCAGTGTGCACACCTCCATGCGGACACAGTCATTCTAACAGTTCAGTGTGCACACCTCCATGTGGACACAATCATTCTAACAGTTCAGTGTGCACACCTCCATGTGGACACAGTCCATCTAACAGTTCAGTGTGCATACCTCCACAGGGACACACTCATTCTAAAAGTTCAGTGTGCACACCTCCATGTGGACACAATCATTCTAACAGTTCAGTGTGAACTCCTCCATGTGGGCACACTCATTCTAACAGTTCAGTGTGCACAACTCCATATGGACACACTCATTCTAACAGTTCAGAGTGCATACCTCCACAGGGACACAGTCATTCTACAGTTCAGTGTGCACACGTCCATGTGGACACAATCATTCTAATAGTTCAATGTGAACACCTCCATGTGGACACAGTCATTCTAACAGTTCATTGTGCACACCGCCATGTGGATAAACTCATTCTAACAGTTCAATGTGCACACATCCATGTGGACACACTTATTCTAACAGTTCAGTGTGCACAGCTCCATGTGGACACACTCATTCTAACAGTTCTGTGTGTACACCTCCATGTGGACACATTCTAACAGTTCAAGGTGCACACCTCCATGCGGACACAGTCATTCTAACAGTTCAGTGTGCAAACCTCCATGTGGACACAGTCATTCTAACAGTTCAGTGTGTACACCTCTATGTGGACACCCTCATTCTAATAGTTCAGAGTGCATACCTCCACAGGGACACACTCATTCTAACAGTTCAGTGTGAAAACTTCCATGTGGACACACTCATTCTAACAGTTCAGTGTGCACACCTTCACAGGGACACACTCATTCTATCAGTTCAGTGTGCTCACCTCCAAGTGGAAACACTCATTCTAACATTTCAGTGTGCACACCTCCATTTGGACACATTCTAAAATTTCAGTGTGCACACCTCCATGTAGACACACTCATTCTAACATTTCAGTGTGCACACCTCCACAGGGACACAATCATTCTAACAGTTCAGTGTGCGCACCTCCATGCAGACACAGTCATTCTAACAGTTCAGTGTGCATACCTCCACAGGGACACAATCATTCTAACAGTTCAGTGTGCACACATCCATGCAGACACAGTCATTCTAAGAGTTCAGAGTGCATACCTCCACAGGGACACAGTCATTCTACAGTACAGTGTGCACACCTCCATGTGGACACAATCATTTTAACAGTTCAGTGTGCACACCTAGACACAGGGACACATTCATTCTTACAATTCAGTGTGCACTCCTCCATGTGGACATACTCATTCTAACAGTTCAGTGTGCACACCTCCATGTGTGCACACTCATTCTAACAGTTCAGTGTGCACACATCCATGTAGACACACTCATTGTAACATTTCAGTGTGCACACCTCCACAAGGACACACTCATTCTAACAGTTTAGTGTGCACACCTCAATGTGGACACACTCATTCTAACATTTCAGTGTGCACACCTCCACAGGGACACACTCATTCTAACAGTTCAGTGTGCTAACCTCCATGTGGGCACACTCATTCTAACAGTTCAGTGTGCACACCTCCACAGGGACACACTCTTTCTAACAGTTCAGTGTGCAAACCTCCATGTGGGCACACTCATTCTAACAGTTCAGTGTGCACACCTCCATGTGGACACATTTTAACACTTCATTGTACACACCTCCATGTGGACACACTCCTTGTAACAGTTCAGTGTGCACACCTCCATGTGGACACACTCATTCTAACAGTTCAGTGTACACACCTCCATGTGGACACACTCATTCTAACAGTGCAGTGTGCACACCTCCATGTGGGCACACTCATTCTAACAGTTCAGTGTGCACACCTCCACAGGAACACACTCATTATAACAGTTCAGTGTGCACACTTCCATATGGACACAGTCATTCTACCAGTTCAGTGTGCACACCTCCATGTGGACACAATCATTTTCACAGTTCTGTGTGCACACTTCCATGTGGACACAGTCATTCTAACAGTTGAGTGTGCACACCTCCATGTGGACAAATTCCAGCAGTTCAGTGTGCACACCTCCATGTGGACACAATATTCTAACAGTTCAGTTTGCACACCTCCATGTGGACACACTCATTCTAACAGTTCAGTGTGCACACCTCCATGTGTACACACTCATTCTAACAGTTCAGTGTGCACACCTCCATGTGGACACAATCATTCTAATAGTTGAGTGTGCACACCTCCCTGTGGACACACTCATTCTAACAGTTCAGTGTGCACACCTCCATGTGGACTCAATCATCCTAATAGTTAAGTGTGCACACCTACATGTGGACACAGTCATTCTAACATTTCAGTGTGCACACCTCCACAGGGACACACTCATTCTAACATTTCAGTGTGCATACCTCCATGTGGACACATTCTAACAGTTCAGTGTGCACACCTCCATGTAGACACACTCATTCTAACATTTCAGTGTGCACACCTCCACAGGAACACAATCATTCTAACAGTTCAGTGTGCACACCTCCATGCGGACACAGTCATTCTAACAGTTCAGTGTGCACACCTCCATGTGGACACAATCATTCTAACAGTTCAGTGTGCACACCTCCATGTGGACACAATCCATCTAACAGTTCAGTGTGCATACCTCCACAGGGACACACTCATTCTAAAAGTTCAGTGTGCACACCTCCATGTGGACACAATCATTCTAACAGTTCAGTGTGCACTCCTCCATGTGGGCACACTCATTCTAACAGTTCAGTGTGCACAACTCCATATGGACACACTCATTCTAACAGTTCATTGTGCACACCTCCATGTGGGCACACTCATTCTAACAGTTCAGTGTGCACACCTCCATGTGGACACACTCATTCTAACAGTTCAGTGTGCACACCTCCATGTGGGCACACTCAATCTAACAGTTCAGTGTGCACACCTCCACAGGAACACACTCATTATAACAGTTCAGTGTGCACACCTCCATGTGGACACACTCATTCTAACAGTTCAGTGTGCACACCTCCATGTGAACACAATCATTCTAACAATTCAGTGTGCACACCTCCATGTGGACAAATTCTAACAGTTCAGTGTGCACACCTCCATGTGGATACATTATAACAGTTCAGTGTGCACACCTCCATGTGGACACACTCTTTTAACAGTTCAGTGTGCACACCTCCATGTGGACACACTCATTCTAACAGTTCAGTGTGCACACCTCCACAGGGACACAATCATTCTAACATTTCAGTGTGCACATCTCCATGTGGACACACTCATTTTAACAGTTCAGTGTGCACCCCTCCTTGTGGGCACACTCATTCTAACAGTTCAGTGTGCACACCTCCATGTGTACACACTCATTCTAACAGTTCAGTGTGCACACCTCCATGTCGACACAATCATTCTAAGAGTTGAGTGTGCACACCTCCCTGTGGACACACTTATTCTAACAGTTCAGTGTGCACACCTCCATGTGGACACACTCATTCTAACAGTTCAGTGTGCACACCTCCATGAAAGCACACTCATTCTAACAGTTCAGTGTGCACACTTCTATGTGGCAACAATCATTCTAACAGTTCAGTGTGCACACTTCCATGTGGACACAGTTATTCTAACAGTTCAGTGTGCACACCTCCATATAGAAACAATCATTTTAACAGTTCAGTGTGCACACCTCCATGTGGGCACACTCATTCTAACAGTTCAGTGTGCACACCTCTATGTGGACACACTCATTCTAACAGTTCAGTGTGCACACCTCCATGTGGACAACTCATTCTAACAGTTCAGTGTGCACACCTCCATGGGGACACATTCTAACATTTCAGAGTGCACACCTCCATGTGGACACACTCATTCTAACAGTTCACTGTGCACATCTCCATGTGGGCACACTCATTCTAACAGTTCAGTGTGCACACCTCCACATGGACACACTCATTCTAACAGTTCAGTGTGCACACCTCCATGCAGACATAGTCATTCTAACAGTTCAGTGTGCACACCTCTATATGGACACCCTCATTCTAACAGTTCAGAGTGCATACATCCACAGGTACACACTCATTCTAACAGTTCAGTGTGCACAACTCCACAGGGACACACTCATTCTATCAGTTCAGTGTGCTCACCACGAAGTGGACACACTCATTCTAACAGTTCAGTGTGCACACCTCCATGTGGACACATTCTAAATGTTCAGTGTGCACACCTCCATGTAGACACACTCATTCTAACATTTTAGTGTGCACAGTTCCACAGGGACACAATCTTTCTTACAGTTCAGTGTGCACACCTCCATGCAGACACAGTCATTCTAACAGTTCAGTGTGCACACCTCCATGTGGACACAGTTATTCTAACTGTTCAGTGTGCACACCTATATGTGGACACACTCATTCTAACATTTCAGAGTGCATACCTCCACAGGGACACAGTCATTCTACAGTTCAGTGTGCACACGTCCATGTGGACACAATCATTCTAATAGTTCAATGTGAACACCTCCATGTGGACACAGTCATTCTAACAGTTCATTGTGCACACCGCCATGTGGATAAACTCATTCTAACAGTTCAATGTGCACACATCCATGTGGACACACTTATTCTAACAGTTCAGTGTGCACAGCTCCATGTGGACACACTCATTCTAACAGTTCATTGTGCACACCTCCATGTGGACACATTCTAACAGTTCACTGTGAACACCTCCATGCGGACACAGTCATTCTAACAGTTCAGTGTGCAAACCTCCATGTGGACACAGTCATTCTAACAGTTCAGTGTGTACACCTCTATGTGGACACCCTCATTCTAATAGTTCAGAGTGCACACCTCCACAGGAACACACTCATTATAACAGTTCAGTGTGCACACCTCCATGTGGACACACTCATTCTAACAGTTCAGTGTGCACACCTACATGTGAACACAATCATTCTAACAATTCAGTGTGCACACCTCCATGTGGACAAATTCTAACAGTTCAGTGTGCACACCTCCATGTGGACACAATATTATAACAGTTCAGTGTGCACACCTCCACAGGGACACACTCATTCTAACAGTTCAGTGTGCACACCTCCATGTGGATACATTATAACAGTTCAGTGTGCACACCTCCATGTGGACACACTCATTCTAACAGTTCAGTGTGCACACCTCCATGTGGACACAATATTCTAACAGTTCAGTGTGCACACCTCCACAGGGACACAATCATTCTAACATTTCAGTGTGCACATCTCCATGTGGACACACTCATTCTAACAGTTCAGTGTGCACCCCTCCTTGTGGGCACACTCATTCTAACAGTTTCTTGTGCACACCTCCATGTGTACACACTCATTCTAACAGTTCAGTGTGCATACCTCCATGTCGACACAATCATTCTAATAGTTGAGTGTGCACACCTCCCTGTGGACACACTTATTCTAACAGTTCAGTGTGCACACCTCCATGTGGACACACTCATTCTAACAGTTCAGTGTGCACACCTCCATGTGGGCACACTCATTCTAACAGTTCAGTGTGCACACCTCCACAGGAACACACTCATTATAACAGTTCAGTGTGCACACTTCCATATGGACACAGTCATTCTAACAGTTCAGTGTGCACACCTCCATGTGGACACAATCATTTTAACAGTTCTGTGTGCACACCTCCATGTGGACACAGTCATTCTAACAGTTCAGTGTGCACACCACCATGTGGACAAATTCTAACAGTTCAGTGTGCACACCTCCATGTGGACACAATATTCTAACAGTTCAGTTTGCACACATCGACAGGGACACAATCATTCTAACAGTTCAGTGTGCACACCTCCATGTGGACACACTCATTCTAACAGTTCAGTGTACACACCTCCATGTGGGCACACTCATTCTAACAGTTCTGTTTGCACACCTCCATGTGGACACACTCATTCTAACAGTTCAGTGTGCACACCTAGACACAGGGACACATTCATTCTTACAATTCAGTGTGCACTCCTCCATGTGGACATACTCATTCTAACAGTTCAGTGTGCACACCTCCATGTGTGCACACTCATTCTAACAGTTCAGTGTGCACACATCCATGTAGACACACTCATTGTAACATTTCAGTGTGCACACCTCCACAAGGACACACTCATTCTAACAGTTTAGTGTGCACACCTCAATGTGGACACACTCATTCTAACATTTCAGTGTGCACACCTCCACAGGGACACACTCATTCTAACAGTTCAGTGTGCTAACCTCCATGTGGGCACACTCATTCTAACAGTTCAGTGTGCACACCTCCACAGGGACACACTCTTTCTAACAGTTCAGTGTGCAAACCTCCATGTGGGCACACTCATTCTAACAGTTCAGTGTGCACACCTCCATGTGGACACATTTTAACACTTCATTGTACACACCTCCATGTGGACACACTCCTTCTAACAGTTCAGTGTGCACACCTCCATGTGGACACACTCATTCTAACAGTTCAGTGTACACACCTCCATGTGGACACACTCATTCTAACAGTGCAGTGTGCACACCTCCATGTGGGCACACTCATTCTAACAGTTCAGTGTGCACACCTCCACAGGAACACACTCATTATAACAGTTCAGTGTGCACACTTCCATATGGACACAGTCATTCTACCAGTTCAGTGTGCACACCTCCATGTGGACACAATCATTTTCACAGTTCTGTGTGCACACTTCCATGTGGACACAGTCATTCTAACAGTTGAGTGTGCACACCTCCATGTGGACAAATTCCAGCAGTTCAGTGTGCACACCTCCATGTGGACACAATATTCTAACAGTTCAGTTTGCACACCTCCATGTGGACACAATCATTCTAACAGTTCAGTGTGCACACCTCCATGTGGACACACTCATTCTAACAGTTAAGTGTACACACCACCAAGTGGACACACTCATTCTAACAGTAAAGTGTGCAAACCTCCATGTGGACACATTCTAAAAGTTCAGTGTGCACACCTCCATGTAGACACACTCATTCTAACATTTCAGTGTGCACAGTTCCACAGGGACACAATCTTTCTAACAGTTCAGTGTGCACACCTCCATGTGGGCACACTCATTCTAACAGTTCAGTGTGCACACCTCCATGTGTACACACTCATTCTAACAGTTCAGTGTGCACACCTCCATGTGGACTCAATCATCCTAATAGTTAAGTGTGCACACCTACATGTGGACACAGTCATTCTAACATTTCAGTGTGCACACCTCCACAGGGACACACTCATTCTAACATTTCAGTGTGCATACCTCCATGTGGACACATTCTAACAGTTCAGTGTGCACACCTCCATGTAGACACACTCATTCTAACATTTCAGTGTGCACACCTCCACAGGAACACAATCATTCTAACAGTTCAGTGTGCACACCTCCATGCGGACACAGTCATTCTAACAGTTCAGTGTGCACACCTCCATGTGGACACAATCATTCTAACAGTTCAGTGTGCACACCTCCATGTGGACACAATCCATCTAACAGTTCAGTGTGCATACCTCCACAGGGACACACTCATTCTAAAAGTTCAGTGTGCACACCTCCATGTGGACACAATCATTCTAACAGTTCAGTGTGCACTCCTCCATGTGGGCACACTCATTCTAACAGTTCAGTGTGCACAACTCCATATGGACACACTCATTCTAACAGTTCATTGTGCACACCTCCATGTGGGCACACTCATTCTAACAGTTCAGTGTGCACACCTCCATGTGGACACACTCATTCTAACAGTTCAGTGTGCACACCTCCATGTGGGCACACTCAATCTAACAGTTCAGTGTGCACACCTCCACAGGAACACACTCATTATAACAGTTCAGTGTGCACACCTCCATGTGGACACACTCATTCTAACAGTTCAGTGTGCACACCTCCATGTGAACACAATCATTCTAACAATTCAGTGTGCACACCTCCATGTGGACAAATTCTAACAGTTCAGTGTGCACACCTCCATGTGGATACATTATAACAGTTCAGTGTGCACACCTCCATGTGGACACACTCATTCTAACAGTTCAGTGTGCACACCTCCATGTGGACACACTCATTCTAACAGTTCAGTGTGCACACCTCCACAGGGACACAATCATTCTAACATTTCAGTGTGCACATCTCCATGTGGACACACTCATTTTAACAGTTCAGTGTGCACCCCTCCTTGTGGGCACACTCATTCTAACAGTTCAGTGTGCACACCTCCATGTGTACACACTCATTCTAACAGTTCAGTGTGCACACCTCCATGTCGACACAATCATTCTAAGAGTTGAGTGTGCACACCTCCCTGTGGACACACTTATTCTAACAGTTCAGTGTGCACACCTCCATGTGGACACACTCATTCTAACAGTTCAGTGTGCACACCTCCATGAAAGCACACTCATTCTAACAGTTCAGTGTGCACACTTCTATGTGGCAACAATCATTCTAACAGTTCAGTGTGCACACTTCCATGTGGACACAGTTATTCTAACAGTTCAGTGTGCACACCTCCATATAGAAACAATCATTTTAACAGTTCAGTGTGCACACCTCCATGTGGGCACACTCATTCTAACAGTTCAGTGTGCACACCTCTATGTGGACACACTCATTCTAACAGTTCAGTGTGCACACCTCCATGTGGACAACTCATTCTAACAGTTCAGTGTGCACACCTCCATGGGGACACATTCTAACATTTCAGAGTGCACACCTCCATGTGGACACACTCATTCTAACAGTTCACTGTGCACATCTCCATGTGGGCACACTCATTCTAACAGTTCAGTGTGCACACCTCCACATGGACACACTCATTCTAACAGTTCAGTGTGCACACCTCCATGCAGACATAGTCATTCTAACAGTTCAGTGTGCACACCTCTATATGGACACCCTCATTCTAACAGTTCAGAGTGCATACATCCACAGGTACACACTCATTCTAACAGTTCAGTGTGCACAACTCCACAGGGACACACTCATTCTATCAGTTCAGTGTGCTCACCACGAAGTGGACACACTCATTCTAACAGTTCAGTGTGCACACCTCCATGTGGACACATTCTAAATGTTCAGTGTGCACACCTCCATGTAGACACACTCATTCTAACATTTTAGTGTGCACAGTTCCACAGGGACACAATCTTTCTTACAGTTCAGTGTGCACACCTCCATGCAGACACAGTCATTCTAACAGTTCAGTGTGCACACCTCCATGTGGACACAGTTATTCTAACTGTTCAGTGTGCACACCTATATGTGGACACACTCATTCTAACATTTCAGAGTGCATACCTCCACAGGGACACAGTCATTCTACAGTTCAGTGTGCACACGTCCATGTGGACACAATCATTCTAATAGTTCAATGTGAACACCTCCATGTGGACACAGTCATTCTAACAGTTCATTGTGCACACCGCCATGTGGATAAACTCATTCTAACAGTTCAATGTGCACACATCCATGTGGACACACTTATTCTAACAGTTCAGTGTGCACAGCTCCATGTGGACACACTCATTCTAACAGTTCATTGTGCACACCTCCATGTGGACACATTCTAACAGTTCACTGTGAACACCTCCATGCGGACACAGTCATTCTAACAGTTCAGTGTGCAAACCTCCATGTGGACACAGTCATTCTAACAGTTCAGTGTGTACACCTCTATGTGGACACCCTCATTCTAATAGTTCAGAGTGCACACCTCCACAGGAACACACTCATTATAACAGTTCAGTGTGCACACCTCCATGTGGACACACTCATTCTAACAGTTCAGTGTGCACACCTACATGTGAACACAATCATTCTAACAATTCAGTGTGCACACCTCCATGTGGACAAATTCTAACAGTTCAGTGTGCACACCTCCATGTGGACACAATATTATAACAGTTCAGTGTGCACACCTCCACAGGGACACACTCATTCTAACAGTTCAGTGTGCACACCTCCATGTGGATACATTATAACAGTTCAGTGTGCACACCTCCATGTGGACACACTCATTCTAACAGTTCAGTGTGCACACCTCCATGTGGACACAATATTCTAACAGTTCAGTGTGCACACCTCCACAGGGACACAATCATTCTAACATTTCAGTGTGCACATCTCCATGTGGACACACTCATTCTAACAGTTCAGTGTGCACCCCTCCTTGTGGGCACACTCATTCTAACAGTTTCTTGTGCACACCTCCATGTGTACACACTCATTCTAACAGTTCAGTGTGCATACCTCCATGTCGACACAATCATTCTAATAGTTGAGTGTGCACACCTCCCTGTGGACACACTTATTCTAACAGTTCAGTGTGCACACCTCCATGTGGACACACTCATTCTAACAGTTCAGTGTGCACACCTCCATGTGGGCACACTCATTCTAACAGTTCAGTGTGCACACCTCCACAGGAACACACTCATTTTAACAGTTCAGTGTGCACACTTCCATATGGACACAGTCATTCTAACAGTTCAGTGTGCACACCTCCATGTGGACACAATCATTTTAACAGTTCTGTGTGCACACCTCCATGTGGACACAGTCATTCTAACAGTTCAGTGTGCACACCACCATGTGGACAAATTCTAACAGTTCAGTGTGCACACCTCCATGTGGACACAATATTCTAACAGTTCAGTTTGCACACATCGACAGGGACACAATCATTCTAACAGTTCAGTGTGCACACCTCCATGTGGACACACTCATTCTAACAGTTCAGTGTACACACCTCCATGTGGGCACACTCATTCTAACAGTTCTGTTTGCACACCTCCATGTGGACACACTCATTCTAACAGTTCAGTGTGCACACTTCCATGTGGGCACACTCATTCTAACTGTTCAGTGTGCATACCTCCATGTGGACACACTCATTCTAACAGTTCAGAGTGCACACATCCATGTGGACACAATCATTCTAATATTTCAGTGTGCACACTTCCATATGGACACAGTCATTCTAACAGTTCAGTGTGCACACCTCCATGTGTACACAATCATTTTAACAGTTCTGTGTGCACACCTCCATGTGGACACACTTATTCTAACAGTTCAGTGTGCACACCTCCACAGGGACACACTCATTCTAACAGATCAGTGTGCACACCACCATGTGGATACATTATAACACTTCAGTGTGCACACCTCCATGTGGACACACTCATTCTAACAGTTCAGTGTGCACACCTCCATGTGGACACAATATTCTAACAGTTCAGTGTGCACAGCTCCACAGGGACACAATCATTCTAACATTTCAGTGTGCATATCTCCATGTGGACACACTCATTCTAACAGGTCAGTGTGCACACCTCCTTGTGGGCACACTCATTCTAACAGTTCAGTGTGCACACCTCCATGTGTACGCACTCATTCTAACTGTTCAGTGTGCACACCTCCATGTGGACACAATCATTCTAATAGTTGAGTGTGCACACCTCCCTGTGGACACACTTATTCTAACAGTTCAGTGTGCACACTTCCATGTGGACACACTCATTCTAACAGTTCAGTGTGTACACCTCTATGTGGACACCCTCATTCTAATAGTTCAGAGTGCATACCTTCACAGGGACACACTCATTCTAACAGTTCAGTGTGAACACTTCCATGTGGACACACTCATTCTAACAGTTCATTGTGCACACCTTCACAAGGACACACTCATTCTATCAGTTCAGTGTGCTCACCTCCAAGTGGAAATACTCATTCTAACATTTCAGTGTGCACACCTCCATGTGGACACACTCATTCTAACATTTCAGTGTGCACACCTCCACAGGGACACAATCATTCTAACAGTTCAGTGTGCACACCTCCATGCAGACACAGTCATTCTAACAGTTCAGTGTGCATACCTCCACAGGGACACAGTCATTCTACAGTACAGTGTGCACACCTCCATGTGGACACAATCATTTTAACAGTTCAGTGTGCACACCTAGACACAGGGACACATTCATTCTTACAATTCAGTGTGCACACCTCCATGTGGACATACTCATTCTAACAGTTCAGTGTGCACACCTCCATGTGGACACATTCTAACAGTTCAGTGTGCACACATCCATGTAGACACACTCATTGTAACATTTCATTGTGCACACCTCCACAAGGACACACTCATTCTAACAGTTTAGTGTGCACACCTCAATGTGGACACACTCATTCTAATATTTCAGTGTGCATACCTCCAAAGGGACACACTCATTCTAACAGTTCAGTGTGCTAACCTCCATGTGGGCACACTCATTCTAACAGTTCAGTGTGCACACCTCCACAGGGACACACTCATTCTAACAGTTCAGTGTGCAAACCTCCATGTGGGCACACTCATTCTAACAGTTCAGTGTGCACACATCCATGTGGACACATTTTAACACTTCATTGTACACACCTCCATGTGGACACACTCCTTCTAACAGTTCAGTGTGCACACCTCCATGTGGACACACTCATTCTAACAGTTCAGTGTACACACCTCCATGTGGACACACTCATTCTAACAGTTCAGTGTGCACACCTCCATGTGGGCACACTCATTCTAACAGTTCAGTGTGCACACCTCCACAGGAACACACTCATTATAACAGTTCAGTGTGCACACCTCCATGTGGACACACTCATTCTAACAGTTCAGTGTGCACACCTCCATGTGAACACAATCATTCTAATAGTTCAGTGTGCACACCTTCATGTGGACACAGTCATTCTAACAGTTCAGTGTGCACACCTCCATGTGGACAAATTCTAACAGTTCAGTGTGCACCACTCCATGTGGTCACAATATTCTAACAGTTCAGTTTGCACACCTCGACAGGGACACAATCATTCTAACAGTTCAGTGTGCACACCTCCATGTGGACACACTCATTCTAACAGTTCAGTGTACACACCTCCATGTGGGCACACTCATTCTAACAGTTCTGTTTGCACACCTCCATGTGGACACACTCATTCTAACAGTTCAGTGTGCACAATTCCATGTGGGCACACTCATTCTAACTGATCAGAGTGCACACCTCCATGTGGACACACTCATTCTAACAGTTCAGAGTGCACACATCTATGTGGACACAATCATTCTAATATTTCAGTGTGCACACTTCCATATGGACACAGTCATTCTAACAGTTCAGTGTGCACACCTCCATGTGGACACACTTATTCTAACAGTTCAGTGTGCACACCTCCACAGGGACACACTCATTCTCACAGTTCAGTGTGCACACCACCATGTGGATACATTATAACAGTTCAGTGTGCACACCTCCATGTGGACACACTCATTTAAACAGTTCAATGTGCACACCTCCATGTGGACACAATATTCTAACAGTTCAGTGTGCCCACCTCCACAGGGACACAATCATTCTAACATTTCAGTGTGCACATCTCCATGTGGACACACTCATTCTAACAGGTCAGTGTGCACACCTCCTTGTGGGCACACTCATTCTAACAGTTCAGTGTGCACACCTCCATGTGTACACACTCATTCTAACAGTTCAGTGTGCACACCTCCATGTGGACACAATCATTCTAATAGTTGAGTGTGCACACCTCCCTGTGGACACACTTATTCTAACAGTTCAGTGTGCACACTTCCATGTGGACACACTCATTCTAACAGTTCAGTGTGCACACCTCCATGTAAGCACACTCATTCTAACAGTTCAGTGTGCACACTTCCATGTGCCAACAATCATTCTAACAGTTCAGTGTGCACACTTCCATGTGGACATAGTTATTCTAATAGTTCAGTGTGCACACCTCCATATAGAAACAATCATTTTAACAGTTCAGTGTGCACACCTCGATGTGGACACACTCATTCTAAGAGTCAGTGTGCACACCTCCATGTGGGCACACTCATTCTAACAGTTCAGTGTGGACAACTCCATGTGTACACACTCATTTTAACAGTTCAGTGTGCACACCTCCATGTAAACACAATCATTCTAATAGTTCAGTGTGCACACCTCCATGTGGACACAGTCATTCTAACAGTTCAGTGTGCACACCTCCATGTGGACACACTCATTCTAACAATTCAGTGTGCACACCTCCATGTGGACAAATTCTAACAGTTCAGTGTGCACACCTCCATGTGGACACAATATTATAACAGTTCAGTGTGCACACCTCGACAGGGACACAATCATTCTAACAGTTCAGTGTGCACATCTCCATGTGGACACACTCATTCTAACAGTTCAGTGTACACACCTCCATGTGGGCACACTCATTCTAACAGTTCTGTTTGCACACCTCCATGTGGACACACTCATTCTAACAGTTCAGTGTGCACAATTCCATGTGGGCACACTCATTCTAACTGTTCAGTGTGCATACCTCCATGTGGACACACTCATTCTAACAGTTCAGAGTGCACACATCCATGTGGACACAATCATTCTAATATTTCAGTGTGCACACTTCCATATGGACACAGTCATTCTAACAGTTCAGTGTGCACACCTCCATGTGGATACAATCATTTCAACAGTTCTGTGTGCACACCTCCATGTGGACACACTTATTCTAACAGTTCAGTGTGCACACCTCCACAGGTACACACTCATTCTATCAGTTCAGTGTGCTCACCACCAAGTGGACACACTCATTCTAACAGTACAGTGTGCAAACCTCCATGTGGACACATTCTAAAAGTTCAGTGTGCACACCTCCATGTAGACACACTCATTCTAACATTTCAGTGTGCACAGTTCCACAGGGACACAATCTTTCTAACAGTTCAGTGTGCACACCTCCATGTGGGCACACTCATTCTAACAGTTCAGTGTGCACACCTCCATGTGTACACACTCATTCTAACAGTTCAGTGTGCACACCTCCATGTGGACACAATCATTCTAATAGTTGAGTGTGCACACCTCCCTGTGGACACACTCATTCTAACAGTTCAGTGTGCACACCTCCATGTGGACTCAATCATTCTAATAGTTCAGTGTGCACACCTCCATGTGGACACAGTCATTCTAACATTTCAGTGTGCACACGACCACAGGGACACACTCATTCTAACATTTCAGTGTGCACACCTCCATGTGGACACATTCTAACAGTTCAGTGTGCACACCTCCATGTAGACACACTCATTCTAACATTTCAGTGTGCACACCTCCACAGGAACACAATCATTCTAACAGTTCAGTGTGCACACCTCCATGCGGACACAGTCATTCTAACAGTTCAGTGTGCACACCTCCATGTGGACACAATCATTCTAAGAGTTCAGTGTGCACACCTCCATGTGGACACAATCAATCTAACAGTTCAGTGTGCATACCTCCACCGGGACACACTCATTCTAAAAGTTCAGTGTGCACACCTCCATGTGGACACAATCATTCTAACAGTTCAGTGTGCACTCCTCCATGTGGGCACACTCATTCTAACAGTTCAGTGTGCACACTTCCATGTGGGCACACTCATTCTAACAGTTCAGTGTGCACACCTCCACAGGAACACACTCATTATAACAGTTCAGTGTGCACACCTCCATGTGGACACACTCATTCTAACAGTTCAGTGTGCACACCTCCATGTGAACACAATCATTCTAACAATTCAGTGTGCACACCTCCATGTGGACAAATTCTAACAGTTCAGTGTGCACACCTCCATGTGGACACAATAGTATAACAGTTCAGTGTGCACACCTCCACGGGGACACACTCATTCTAACAGTTCAGTGTGCACACCTCCATGTGGATACATTATAACAGTTCATTGTGCACACTTCCATGTGGACACACTCATTCTAACAGTTCAGTGTGCACACCTCCATGTGGACACACTCATTCTAACAGTTCAGTGTGCACACCTCCATGTGGGCACACTCATTCTAACAGTTCAGTGTGCACACCTCCACAGGATAACACTCATTATAACAGTTCAGTGTGCACACCTCCATGTGGACAGACTCATTCTAACAGTTCAGTGTGCACACCTCCATGTAAACACAATCATTCTAATAGTTCAGTGTGCACACCTCCATGTGGACACAGTCATTCTAACAGTTCAGTGTGCACACCTCCATGTGGACACACTCATTCTAACAATTCAGTGTGCACACCTCCATGTGGACAAATTCTAACAGTTCAGTGTGCACACCTCCATGTGGACACAATATTATAACAGTTCAGTGTGCACACCTCGACAGGGACACAATCATTCTAACAGTTCAGTGTGCACACCTCCATGTGGACACACTCATTCTAACAGTTCAGTGTACACACCTCCATGTGGGCACACTCATTCTAACAGTTCTGTTTGCACACCTCCATGTGGACACACTCATTCTAACAGTTCAGGGTGCACACTTCCATGTGGGCACAGTCATTCTAACAGTTCAGTGTGCACACCTCCATGTGGACACACTCATTCCAACAGTTCAGTGTACACACCTCCATGTGGACACACTCATTCTAACAGTTCAGTGTGCACACCTCCATGTGGGCACACTCATTCTAACAGTTCAGTGTGCACACCTCCATGTGAACACAGTCATTCTAACAGTTCAGTGTGCACACCTGCATGTGGACACACTCATTCTAACAATTCAATTTGCACACCTCCATGTGGACAAATTCTAACAGTTCAGTGTGCACACCTCCATGTGGACACAATATTCTAACAGTTCAGTTTGCACACCTCGACAGGGACACAATCATTCTAACATTTCAGTGTGCACACCTCCATGTGGACACACTCATTCTAACAGTTCAGTGTACACACCTCCATGTGGGCACACTCATTCTAACAGTTCTGTTTGCACAGCTCCATGTGTACACACTCATTCTAACAGTTCAGTGTGCACACCTCCATGTGAACACAATCATTCTAATAGTTCAGTGTGCACACCTCCATGTGAACACAGTCATTCTAACAGTTCAGTGTGCACACCTCCATGTGGACACACTCATTCTAACAATTCAGTTTGCACACCTCCATGTGGACAAATTCTAACAGTTCAGTGTGCACACCTCCATGTGGACACAATATTCTAACAGTTCAGTTTGCACGCCTCGACAGGTGACACAATCATTCTAACATTTCAGTGTGCACACCTCCATGTGGACACACTCATTCTAACAGTTCAGTGTACACACCTCCATGTGGGCACACTCATTCTAACAGTTCTGTTTGCACAGCTCCATGTGGACACACTCATTCTAACAGTTCAGTGTGCTCACTTCCATGTGGGCACACACATTCTAACTGTTCATTGTGCATACCTCCATGTGGACACACTCATTCTAACAGTTCAGCGTGCACACATCCATGTGGACACAATCATTCTAATATTTCAGTGTGCACACTTCCAAATGGACACAGTCATTCTAACAGTTCAGTGTGCACACCTCCATGTGGACACAATCATTTCAACAGTTCTGTGTGCACACCTCCATGTGGACACACTTATTCTAACAGTTCAGTGTGCACACCTCCACAGGTACACACTCATTCTATCAGTTCAGTGTGCTCACCACCAAGTGGACACACTCATTCTAACAGTACAGTGTGCAAACCTTCATGTGGACATATTCTAAAAGTTCAGTGTGCACACCTCCATGTAGACACACTCATTCTAACATTTCAGTGTGCACAGTTCCACAGGGACACAATCTTTCTAACAGTTCAGTGTGCTAACCTCCATGTGGGCACACTCATTCTAACAGTTCAGTGTGCACACCTCCACAGGGACACACTCATTCTAACAGTTCAGTGTGCAAACCTCCATGTGGGCACACTCATTCTAACAGTTCAGTGTGCACACATCCATGTGGACAAATTCTAACAGTTCAGTGTGCACACCTCCATGTGGACACAATATTATAACAGTTCAGTGTGCACACCTCGACAGGGACACAATCATTCTAACAGTTCAGTGTGCACACCTCCAGGTGGACACACTCATTCTAACAGTTCAGTGTACACACCTCCATGTGGGCACACTCATTCTAACAGTTCTGTTTGCACACCTCCATGTGGACACACTCATTCTAACAGTTCAGTGTGCACAATTCCATGTGGGCACACTCATTCTAACAGTTCAGTGTGCACACCTCCATGTGGACACACTCATTCTAACAGTTCAGTGTGCACACCTCCATGTGGACACAATCATTCTAATATTTCAGTGTGCACACTTCCATATGGACACAGTCATTCTAACAGTTCAGTGTGCACACCTACATGTGGACACAATCATTTTAACAGTTCTGTGTGCACACCTCCATGTGGACACAATCATTCTAACATTTCAATGTGCACACCTCCATGTGGACACATTCTAAAATTTCAGTGTGCACACCTCCATGTAGACACACTCATTCTAACATTTCAGTGTGCCCACCTCCACAGGGACACAATCATTCTAACAGTTCAGTGTGCACACCTCCATGCAGACACAGTCATTCTAACAGTTCAGTGTGCATACCCCCACAGGGACACAATCATTCTAACAGTTCAGTGTGCACACCTCCATGTGGGCACACTCATTCTAACAGTTCAGTGTGCACACCTCCATGTGTACACACTAATTCTAACAGTTCAGTGTGCACACCTCCATGAGGACACAATCATTCTAATAGTTGAGTGTGCACACTTCCCTGTGGACACACTCATTCTAACAGTTCAGTGTGCACACCTCCATGTGGACTCAATCATCCTAATAGGTTAGTGTGCACACCTCCATGTAGACACAGTCATTCTAACATTTCAGTGTGCACACCTCCACAGGGACACACTCATTCTAACATTTCAGTGTGCATACCTCCATGTGGACACAATCATTCTAATAGTTGAGTGTGCACACCTCCCTGTGGACACACTTATTCTAACAGTTCAGTGTGCACACCTCCATGTGGACACACTCATTCTAACAGTTCAGTGTGCACACCTCCATGTAAGCACACTCATTCTAACAGTTCAGTGTGCACACTTCCATGTGGCATCAATCATTCTAACAGTTCAGTGTGTGCACTTCCATGTGGACATAGTTACTCTAACAGTTCAGTGTGCACACCTCCATATAGAAACAATCATTTTAACAGTTCAGTGTGCACACCTCCATGTGGACACACTCATTCTAAGAGTTCAGTGTGCACAACTCCATGTGGGCACACTCATTCTAACAGTTCAGTGTGCACACCTCCATGTGGTCACACTCATTCTAACAGTTCAGTGTGCACACCTCCATGTGGACAACTCGTTCTAACAGTTCAGTGTGCACACCTCCATGTGGACACATTCTAACATTTCAGAGTGCACACCTCCATGTGGACACACTCATTCTAACAGTTCACTGTACACATCTCCATGTGGGCACACTCATTCTAACAGTTCTGTTTGCACACCTCCATGTGGACACACATTCTAACAGTTCAGTGTGCACACTTCCATGTGGCACACTCATTCTAACAGTTCAGTGTGCATACCTCCATGTGGACACACTCATTCTAACTGTTCAGTGTGCACACCTCCATGTGGACACAATTATTCTAATATTTCAGTGTGCACACTTCCATATGGACACAGTCATTCTAACAGTTCAGTGTGCACACCTCCATGTGGACACAATCATTTTAACAGTTCTGTGTGCACACCTCCATGTGGACACACTTATTCTAACAGTTCAGTGTGCACACCTCCACAGGGACACACTCATTCTAACAGTTCAGTGTGCACACCTCCATGTGGATACATTATAACAGTTCAGTGTGCACACCTCCATGTGGGCACACTCATTCTAACAGTTCAGTGTGCACACCTCCATGTGGACACAATATTCTAACAGTTCAGTGTGCACACCTCCATGCAGACATAGTCATTCTAACAGTTCAGTGTGCACACCTCTATATGGACACCCTCATTCTAACAGTTCAGAGTGCATACATCCACAGGTAGACACTCATTCTATCAGTTCAGTGTGCACAACTCCACAGGGACACACTCATTCTATCAGTTCAGTGTGCTCACCACCAAGTGGACACACTCACTCTAACAGTTCAGTGTGCACACCTCCATGTGGACACATTCTAAATGTTCAGTGTACACACCTCCATGTAGACACACTCATTCTAACATTTCAGTGTGCACAGTTCCACAGGGACACAATCTTCTTACAGTTCAGTGTGCACACCTCCATGCAGACACAGTCATTCTAACAGTTCAGTGTGCACACCTCCATGTGGACACAGTCATTCTAACTGTTCAGTGTGCACACCTCTATGTGGACACACTCATTCTAACAGTTCAGAGTGCATACCTCCACAGGGACACAGTCATTCTACAGTTCAGTGTGCACACGTCCATGTGGACACAATCATTCTAATAGTTCAATGTGAACACCTCCATGTGGACACAGTCATTCTAACAGTTCATTGTGCACACCGCCATGTGGATAAACTCATTCTAACAGTTCAATGTGCACACATCCATGTGGACACACTTATTCTAACAGTTCAGTGTGCACAGCTCCATGTGGACACACTCATTCTAACAGTTCAGTGTGCACACCTCCATGTGGACACATTCTAACAGTTCACTGTGCACACCTCCATGCGGACACAGTCATTCTAACAGTTCAGTGTGCAAACCTCCATATGGACACAGTCATTCTAACAGTTCAGTGTGTACACCTCTATGTGGACACCCTCATTCTAATAGTTCAGAGTACATACCTCCACAGGGACACACTCATTCTAACAGTTCAGTGTGAACACTTCCATGTGGACACACTCATTCTAACAGTTCAGTGTGCACACCTCCACAGGGACACAGTCATTCTATCAGTTCAGTGTGCTCACCTCCAAGTGGAAACACTCATTCTAACATTTCAGTGTGCACACCTCCATGTGGACACATTCTAAAATTTCAGTGTGCACACCTCTATGTAGACACACTCATTCTAACATTTCAGTGTGCACACCTCCACAGGGACACACTCATTCTAACAGTTCAGTGTGCACACCTCCATGCAGACACAGTCATTCTAACAGTTCAGTGTGCATACCTCCACAGGGACACAATCATTCTAACAGTTCAGTGTGCACACCTCCATGCAGACACAGTCATTCTAAGAGTTCAGAGTGCACACCTCCACAGGGACACAGTCATTCTACAGTACAGTGTGCACACCTCCATGTGGACACAATCATTTTAACAGTTCAGTGTGCACACCTAGACACAGGGACACATTCATTCTTACAATTCAGTGTGCACACCTCCATGTGGACACACTCATTCTAACAGTTCAGTGTGCTCACCTCCATGTAAGCACACTCATTCTAACAGTTCAGTGTGCACACTTCCATGTGGCAACAATCATTCTAACAATTCAGTGTGCACACCTCCATGTGGACAAATTCTAACAGTTCAGTGTGCACACCTCCATGTGGACACAATATTATAACAGTTCAGTGTGCACACCTCCATGTGGATACATTATAACAGTTCAGTGTGCACACCTCCATGTGGACACACTCATTCTAACAGTTCAGTGTGCACACCTCCATGTGTACACAATATTCTAACAGTTCAGTGTGCACACCTCCACAGGGACACAATCATTTTAACATTTCAGTGTGCACATCTCCATGTGGACACACTCAGTCTAACAGTTCAGTGTGCAACCCTCCTTGTGGGCACACTCATTCTAACAGTTCAGTGTGCACACCTCCATCTGTACACACTCATTCTAACAGTTCAGTGTGAACACCTCCATGTCGACACAATCATTCTAATAGTTGAGTGTGCAAACCTCCCTGTGGACACACTTATTCTAACAGTTCAGTGTGCACACCTCCATGTAGACACACTCATTCTAACAGTTCAGTGTGCACACCTCCATGTGGACACACTCATTCTAACAGTTCAGTGTGCACAACTCCATGTGGGCACACTCATTCTAACTGTTCAGTGTGCACACCTCCACGGGAACACACTCATTATAACAGTTCAGTGTGCACACCTCCATGTGGACACACTCATTCTAACAGTTCAGTGTGCACACGTCCATGTGAACACAATCATTCTAATAGTTCAGTGTGCACACCTCCATGTGGACACAGTCATTCTAACAGTTCAGTGTGCACACCTCGATGTGGACAAATTATAACAGTTCAGTCTGCACACCTCCATGTGGACACAATATTATAACAGTTCAGTGTGCACACCTCGACAGGGACACAATCATTCTAACAGTTCAGTGTGCACACCTCCAGGTGGACACACTCATTCTAACAGTTCAGTGTACACACCTCCATGTGGGCACACTCATTCTAACAGTTCAGTGTGCACACCTCCACAGGGACACACTCATTCTATCAGTTCAGTGTGCTCACCACCAAGTGGACACACTCATTCTAACAGTACAGTGTGCAAACCTCCATGTGGACACATTCTAAAAGTTCAGTGTGCACACCTCCATGTAGACACACTCATTCTAACATTTCAGTGTGCACAGTTCCACAGGGACACAATCTTTCTAACAGTTCAGTGTGCACACCTCCATGTGGGCACACTCATTCTAACAGTTCAGTGTGCACACCTCCATGTGTACACACTAATTCTAACAGTTCAGTGTGCACACCTCCATGTGGACACAATCATTCTAATAGTTGAGTGTGCACACTTCCCTGTGGACACACTCATTCTAACAGTTCAGTGTGCACACCTCCATGTGGACTCAATCATCCTAATAGTTCAGTGTGCACACCTCCATGTAGACACAGTCATTCTAACATTTCAGTGTGCACACCTCCACAGGGACACACTCATTCTAACATTTCAGTGTGCACACCTCCATGTGGACACATTCTAACAGTTCAGTGTGCACACCTCCATGTAGACACACTCATTCTAACATTTCAGTGTGCACACCTCCACAGGAACACAATCATTCTAACAGTTCAGTGTGCACACCTCCATGTGGACACAGTCATTCTAACAGTTCAGTGTGCACACCTCCATGTGGACACAATCAATCTAACAGTTCAGTGTGCACACCTCCATGTGGACACAATCAATCTAACAGTTCAGTGTGCATACCTCCACAGGGACACACTCATTCTAAAAGTTCAGTGTGCACACCTCCATGTGGACACAATCATTCTAACAGTTCAGTGTGCACTCCTCCATGTGGGCACACTCATTCTAACAGTTCAGTGTGCACAACTCCATATGGACACACTCATTCTAACAGTTCATTGTGCACACCTCCATGTGGGCGCACTCATTCTAACAGTTCAGTGTGCACACCTCCATGTGGACACACTCATTCTATCAGTTCAGTGTGCACACCTCCATGTGGGCACACTCATTCTAACAGTTCAGTGTGCACACCTCCACAGGAACACACTCATTATAACAGTTCAGTGTGCACACCTTTATGTGGACACACTCATTCTAACAGTTCAGTGTGCACACCTCCATGTGGATACGTTATAACAGTTAAGTGTGCACACCTCCATGTGGACACACTCATTCTAACAGTTCAGTGTGCACACCTCCATGTGGACACAATATTCTAACAGTTCAGTGTGCACACCTCCACAGGGACACAATCATTCTAACATTTCAGTGTCCACATCTCCATGTGGACACACTCATTCTAACAGTTCAGTGTGCACCCCTCCTTGTGGGCACACTCATTCTAACAGTTCAGTGTGCACACCTCCATGTGTACACACTCATTCTAACAGTTCAGTGTGCACACCTCCATGTCGACACAATCATTCTAATAGTTGAGTGTGCACACCTCCCTCTGGACACACTTATTTTAACAGTTCAGTGTGGACACCTCCATGTGGACACACTCATTCTAACAGTTCAGTGTGCACACCTCCATGTAAGCACACTCATTCTAACAGTTCAGTGTGCACACTTCTATGTGGCAACAATCATTCTAAGAGTTCAGTGTGCACACTTCCATGTGGACACAGTTATTCTAACAGTTCAGTGTGCACACCGCCATATAGAAACAGTCATTTTAACAGTTCAGTGTGCACACTTCCATGTGGGCACACTCATTCTAACAGTTCAGTGTGCACACCTCCATGTGGACACACTCATTCTAACAGTTCAGTGTGCACACCTCCATGTGGACACATTCTAACATTTCAGAGTGCACACCTCCATGTGGACACACTCATTCTAACAGTTCACTGTGCACATCTCCATGTGGGCACACTCATTCTAACAGTTCAGTGTGCACACCTCCACATGGACACACTCATTCTAACAGTTCAGTGTGCACACCTCCATGCAGACATAGTCATTCTAACAGTTCAGTGTGCACACCTCTATATGGACACCCTCATTCTAACAGTTCAGAGTGCATACATCCACATGTACACACTCATTCTAAAAGTTCAGTGTGCACACCTCCATGTGGACAACTCATTCTAACAGTTCAGTGTGCACACCTCCATGTGGACACATTCTAACATTTCAGAGTGCACACCTCCATGTGGACACACTCATTCTAACAGTTCACTGTGGACTTCTCCATGTGGGCACACTCATTCTAACCGTTCAGTGTGCACACCTCCACATGGACACACTCATTCTAACAGTTCAGTGTGCACACCTCCATGCAGACATAGTCATTCTAACAGTTCAGTGTGCACACCTCTATATGGACACCCTCATTCTAACAGTTCAGAGTGCATACATCCACAGGTACACACTCATTCTTACAGTTCAGTGTGCACAACTCTACAGGGACACACTCATTCTATCAGTTCAGTGTGCTCACCACCAAGTGGACACACTCACTCTAACAGTTCAGTGTGCACACCTCCATGTGGACACATTCTAAATGTTCAGTGTGCACACCTCCATGTAGACACACTCATTCTAACATTTCAGTGTGCACAGTTCCACAGGGACACAATCTTTCTTACAGTTCAGTGTGCACACCTCCATGCAGACACAGTCATTCTAACAGTTCAGTGTGCACACCTCCATGTGGACACAGTCATTCTAACTGTTCAGTGTGCACACCTCTATGTGGACACACTCATTCTAACAGTTCAGAGTGCATACCTCCACAGGGACACAGTCATTCTACAGTTCAGTGTGCACACGTCCATGTGGACATAATCATTCTAATAGTTCAATGTGAACACCTCCATGTGGACACAGTCATTCTAACAGTTCATTGTGCACACCGCCATGTGGATAAAATCATTCTAACAGTTCAATGTGCACACATCCATGTGGACACACTTATTCTAACAGTTCAGTGTGCACAGCTCCATGTGGACACACTCATTCTAACAGTTCATTGTGCACACCTCCATGTGGACACATTCTAACAGTTCACTGTGCACACCTCCATGCGGACACAGTCATTCTAACAGTTCAGTGTGCAAACCTCCATATGGACACAATCATTCTAACAGTTCAGTGTGCACACCACCATGCAGACACAGTCATTCTAACAGTTCAGTGTGCATACCTCCACAGGGACACAATCATTCTATCAGTTCAGTGTGCACACCTCCATGCAGACACAGTCAGTCTAAGAGTTCAGAGTGCATACCTCCACAGGGACACAGTCATTCTACAGTACAGTGTGCACACCTAGACACAGGGACACATTCATTCTTACAATTCAGTGTGCACACCTCCATGTGGACATACTCATTCTAACAGTTCAGTGTGCACACCTCCATGTGGACACATTCTAACAGTTCAGTGTGCACACATCCATGTAGACACACTCATTGTAACATTTCAGTGTGCACACCTCCACAAGGACACACTCATTCTAACAGTTTAGTGTACACACCTCAATGTGGACACACTCATTCTAACATTTCAGTGTGCACACCTCCACAGGGACACACTCATTCTAACAGTTCAGTGTGCTAACCTCCATGTGGGCACACTCATTCTAACAGTTCAGTGTGCACACCTCCACAGGGACACACTCATTCTAACAGTTCAGTGTGCAAACCTCCATGTGTGCACACTCATTCTAACAGTTCAGTGTGCAGACCTCCATGTGGACACATTTTAACACTTCATTGTACACACCTCCATGTGGACACACTCCTTGTAACAGTTCAGTGTGCACACCTCCATGTGGACACACTCATTCTAACAGTTCAGTGAACACAAATCCATGTGGAGACACTCATTCTAACAGTTCAGTGTGCACACCTCCATGTGGGCACACTTATTCTAACAGTTCAGTGTGCACACCTCCACAGGAACACACTCATTATAACAGTTCAGTGTGCACACCTCCATGTGGACACACTCATTCTAACAGTTCACTGTGCACACCTCCATGTGAACACAATCATTCTAATAGTTCAGTGTGCACACCTCCATGTGGACACAGTCATTCTAACAGTTCAGTGTGCACACCTCCATGTGGACACACTCATTCTAACAATTCAGTGTGCACACCTCCATGTGGACACAATATTCTAACAGTTCAGTTTGCACACCTCGACAGGGACACAATCATTCTAACAGTTCAGTGTGCACACCTCCATGTGGACACACTCATTCTAACAGTTCAGTGTACACACCTCCATGTGGGCACACTCATTCTAACAGTTCTATTTGCACACCTCCATGTGGACACACTCATTCTAACAGTTCAGTGTGCACACCTCCATGTGGACTCAATCATTCTAATATTTCAGTGTGCACACTTCCATATGGACACAGTCATTCTAACAGTTCAGTGTGCACACCTCCATGTGGACACAATCATTTTAACAGTTCTGTGTGCACACCTCCATGTGGACACACATATTCTAACAGTTCAGTGTGCACAACTCCACAGGGACACACTCATTCTAACAGTTCAGTGTGCACACCACCATGTGGATACATTATAACAGTTCAGTGTGCACACCTCTTTGTGGACACACTCATTCTAACAGTTCAGTGTGCACACCTCCATGTGGACACAATATTCTAACAGTTCAGTGTGCACACCTCCACAGGGACACAATCATTCTAACATTTCAGTGTGCACATCTCCATGTGGACACACTCATTCTAACAGTACAGTGTGCACACCTACTTGTGGGCACACTCAATCTAACAGTTCAGTGTGCACACCTCCATGTGTACACACTCATTCTAACAGTTCAGTGTGCACACCTCCATGTGGACACAATCATTCTAATAGTTGAGTGTGCACACCTCCCTGTGGACACACTTATTCTAAAAGTTCAGTGTGCACACTTCCATGTGGACACACTCATTCTAACAGTTCAGTGTGCACACCTCCATGTAAGCACACTCATTCTAACAGTTCAGTGTGCACACTTCCATGTGGCAACAATCATTCTTACAGTTCAGTGTGCACACTTCCATGTGGACATAGTTATTCTAACAGTTCAGTGTGCACACCTCCATATAGAAACAATCATTTTAACAGTTCAGTGTGCACACCTCCATGTGGACACACTCATTCTAAGAGTTCAGTGTGCACACCTCCATGTGGGCACACTCATTCTAACAGTTCAATGTGGACACCTCCATGTGGTCACACTCATTCTAACAGTTCAGTGTGCACACCTCCATGTGGACAACTCATTCTAACAGTTCAGTGTGCACACCTCCATGTGGACACACTCATTCTAAATGTTCAGTGTGCACACCTCCATGTGGACACACTCATTCTAACAGTTCAGTGTGCACACCTCCATGTGGGCACACTCATTCTAACAGTTCAGTGTGCACAACTCCACAGGAACACACTTATTATAACAGTTCAGTGTGCACACCTCCATGTGGAAAGACTCATTCTAACAGTTCAGTGTGCACACCTCCATGTGAACACAATATTATAACAGTTCAGTGTGCACACCTCGACAGGGAAACAATCATTCTAACAGTTCAGTGTGCACACCTCCATGTGGACACACTCATTCTAACAATTCAGTGTGCACACCTCCATGTGGACAAATTCTAACAGTTCAGTGTGCAAACTTCCATGTGGACACAATATTATAACAGTTCAGTGTGCACACCTCGACAGGGACACAATCATTCTAACAGTTCCGTGTGCAAACCTCCATGTGGACACACTCATTCTAACAGTTCAGTGTACACACCTCCATGTGGGCAAACTCATTCTAACAGTTCTGTTTGCACACCTCCATGTGGACACACTCATTCTAACAGTTCAGTGTGCACACTTCCATGTGGGCACACTCATTCTAACAGTTCAGTGTGCATACCTCCATGTGGACACACTCATTCTAACAGTTCAGTGTGCACACCTCCATGTGGACACAATCATTCTAATATTTCAGTGTGCACACTTCCATATGGACACAGTCATTCTAACAGTTCAGTGTGCACACCTCCATGTGGACACAATCATTTTAACAGTTCTGTGTGCACACCTCCATGTGGACACACTTATTCTAACAGTTCAGTGTGCACACCTCTATATGGACACCCTCATTCTAACAGTTCAGAGTGCATACATCCACAGGTACACACTCATTCTAACATTTCAGTGTGCACAACTCCACAGGGACACACTCATTCTATCAGTTCAGTGTGCTCACCACCAAGTGGACACACTCATTCTAACAGTTCAGTGTGCACACCTCCATGTGGACACATTCTAAATGTTCAGTGTGCACACCTCCATGTAGACACACTCATTCTAACATTTCAGTGTGCACAGTTCCACAGGGACACAATCTTTCTTACAATTCAGTGTGCACACCTCCATGCAGACACAGTCATTCTAACAGTTCAGTGTGCACACCTCCATGTGGACACAGTCATTCTAACTGTTCAGTGTGCACACCTCTATGTGGACACACTCATTCTAACAGTTCAGAGTGCATACCTCCACAGGGACACAGTCATTCTACAGTTCAGTGTGCACATGTCCATGTGGACACAATCATTCTAATAGTTCAATGTGAACACCTCCATGTGGACACAGTCATTCTAACAGTTCATTGTGCACACCGCCATGTGGATAAACTCATTCTAACAGTTCAATGTGCACACATCCATGTGGACACACTTATTCTAACAGTTCAGTGTGCACAGCTCCATGTGGACACACTCATTCTAACAGTTCATTGTGCACACCTCCATGTGGACACATTCTAACAGTTAACTGTGCACACCTCCATGCGGACACAGTCATTCTAACAGTTCAGTGTGCAAACCTCCATATGGACACAGTCATTCTAACAGTTCAGTGTTTACACCTCTATGTGGACACCCTCATTCTAATAGTTCAGAGTGCATACCTCCACAGGGACGCACTCATTCTAACAGTTCAGTGTGAACACTTCCATGTGGACACACTCATTCTAACAGTTCAGTGTGCACACCTCCACAGGGACACACTCATTCTATCAGTTCAGTGTGCTCACCTCCAAGTGAAAACCCTCATTCTTACATTTCAGTGTGCACACCTCCATGTGGACACATTCTAAAATTTCAGTGTGCACACCTCCATGTAGACACACTCATTCTAACATTTCAGTGTGCACACCTCCACAGGGACACAATCATTCTAACAGTTCAGTGTGCACACCTCCATGCAGACACAGTCATTCTAACAGTTCAGTGTGCATACCTCCACAGGGACACAATCATTCTAACAGTTCAGTGTGCACACCTCCATGCAGACACATTCATTCTAAGAGTTTAGAGTGCATACCTCCACAGGGACACAGTCATTCTACAGTACAGTGTGCACACCTCCATGTGGACACAACCATTTTAACAGTTCACTGTGCACACCTAGACACAGTGACACATTCATTCTTACAATTCAGTGTGCACACCTCCATGTGGACATACTCATTCTAACAGTTCAGTGTGCACACCTCCATGTGGGCACACTTATTCTAACAGTTCATTGTGCACACCTCCACAGGAACACACTCATTATAACAGTTCAGTGTGCACACCTCCATGTGGACACACTCATTCTAACAGTTCACTGTGCACACCTCCATGTGAACACAATCATTCTAATAGTTCAGTGTGCACACCTCCATGTGGACACAGTCATTCTAACAGTTCAGTGTGCACACCTCCATGTGGACACACTCATTCTAACAATTCAGTGTGCACACCTCCATGTGGACACAATATTCTAACAGTTCAGTTTGCACACCTCGACAGGGACACAATCATTCTAACAGTTCAGTGTGCACACCTCCATGTGGACACACTCATTCTAACAGTTCAGTGTACACACCTCCATGTGGGCACACTCATTCTAACAGTTCTATTTGCACACCTCCATGTGGACACACTCATTCTAACAGTTCAGTGTGCACACCTCCATGTGGACTCAATCATTCTAATATTTCAGTGTGCACACTTCCATATGGACACAGTCATTCTAACAGTTCAGTGTGCACACCTCCATGTGGACACAATCATTTTAACAGTTCTGTGTGCACACCTCCATGTGGACACACATATTCTAACAGTTCAGTGTGCACACCTCCACAGGGACACACTCATTCTAACAGTTCAGTGTGCACACCACCATGTGGATACATTATAACAGTTCAGTGTGCACACCTCTTTGTGGACACACTCATTCTAACAGTTCAGTGTGCACACCTCCATGTGGACACAATATTCTAACAGTACAGTGTGCACACCTCCACAGGGACACAATCATTCTAACATTTCAGTGTGCACATCTCCATGTGGACACACTCATTCTAACAGTTCAGTGTGCACCCCTCCTTGTGGGCACACTCATTCTAACAGTTCAGTGTGCACACCTCCATGTGTACACACTCATTCTAACAGTTCAGTGTGCACACCTCCATGTGGACACAATCATTCTAATAGTTGAGTGTGCACAGCTCCCTGTGGACACACTTATTCTAACAGTTCAGTGTGCACACTTCCATGTGGACACACTCATTCTAACAGTTCAGTGTGCACACCTCCATGTAAGCACACTCATTCTAACAGTTCAGTGTGCACACTTCCATGTGGCAACAATCATTCTTACAGTTCAGTGTGCACACTTCCATGTGGACATAGTTATTCTAACAGTTCAGTGTGCACACCTCCATATAGAAACAATCATTTTAACAGTTCAGTGTGCACACCTCCATGTGGACACACTCATTCTAAGAGTTCAGTGTGCACACCTCCATGTGGGCACACTCATTCTAACAGTTCAGTGTGGACACCTCCATGTGGTCACACTCATTCTAACAGTTCAGTGTGCACACCTCCATGTGGACAACTCATTCTAACAGTTCAGTGTGCACACCTCCATGTGGACACACTCATTCTAAAAGTTCAGTGTGCACACCTCCATGTGGACACACTCATTCTAACAGTTCAGTGTGCACACCTCCATGTGGGCACACTCATTCTAACAGTTCAGTGTGCACAACTCCACAGGAACACACTTATTATAACAGTTCAGTGTGCACACCTCCATGTGGAAAGACTCATTCTAACAGTTCAGTGTGCACACCTCCATGTGAACACAATATTATAACAGTTCAGTGTGCACACCTCGACAGGGACACAATCATTCTAACAGTTCAGTGTGCACACCTCCATGTGGACACACTCATTCTAACAATTCAGTGTGCACACCTCCATGTGGACAAATTCTAACAGTTCAGTGTGCAAACTTCCATGTGGACACAATATTATAACAGTTCAGTGTGCACACCTCGACAGGGACACAATCATTCTAACAGTTCAGTGTGCAAACCTCCATGTGGACACACTCATTCTAACAGTTCAGTGTACACACCTCCATGTGGGCAAACTCATTCTAACAGTTCTGTTTGCACACCTCCATGTGGACACACTCATTCTAACAGTTCAGTGTGCACACTTCCATGTGGGCACACTCATTGAACAGTTCAGTGTGCATACCTCCATGTGGACACACTCATTCTAACAGTTCAGTGTGCACACCTCCATGTGGACACAATCATTCTAATATTTCAGTGTGCACACTTCCATATGGACACAGACATTCTAACAGTTCAGTGTGCACACCTCCATGTGGACACAATCATTTTAACAGTTCTGTGTGCACACCTCCATGTGGACACACTTATTCTAACAGTTCAGTGTGCACACCTCTATATGGACACCCTCATTCTAACAGTTCAGAGTGCATACATCCACAGGTACACACTCATTCTAACAGTTCAGTGTGCACAACTCCACAGGGACACACTCATTCTATCAGTTCAGTGTGCTCACCACCAAGTGGACACACTCATTCTAACAGTTCAGTGTGCACACCTACATGTGGACACATTCTAAATGTTCAGTGTGCACACCTCCATGTAGACACACTCATTCTAACATTTCAGTGTGCACAGTTCCACAGGGACACAATCTTTCTTACAATTCAGTGTGCACACCTCCATGCAGACACAGTCATTCTAACAGTTCAGTGTGCACACCTCCATGTGGACACAGTCATTCTAACTGTTCAGAGTGCACACCTCTATGTGGACACACTCATTCTAACAGTTCAGAGTGCATACCTCCACAGGGACACAGTCATTCTACAGTTCAGTGTGCACACGTCCATGTGGACACAATCATTCTAATAGTTCAATGTGAACACCTCCATGTGGACACAGTCATTCTAACAGTTCATTGTGCACACCGCCATGTGGATAAACTCATTCTAACAGTTCAATGTGCACACATCCATGTGGACACACTTATTCTAACAGTTCAGTGTGCACAGCTCCATGTGGACACACTCACTCTAACAGTTCATTGTGCACACCTCCATGTGGACACATTCTAACAGTTCACTGTGCACACCTCCATGTGGACACAGTCATTCTAACAGTTCAGTGTGCAAACCTCCATATGGACACAGTCATTCTAACAGTTCAGTGTTTACACCTCTATGTGGACACCCTCATTCTAATAGTTCAGAGTGCACACCTCCACAGGGACACACTCATTCTAACAGTTCAGTGTGAACACTTCCATGTGGACACACTCATTCTAACAGTTCAGTGTGCACACCTCCACAGGGACACACTCATTCTATCAGTTCAGTGTGCTCACCTCCAAGTGAAAACCCTCATTCTTACATTTCAGTGTGCACACCTC
Source organism: Peromyscus eremicus (assembly GCF_949786415.1). Classification (NCBI taxonomy): domain Eukaryota; kingdom Metazoa; phylum Chordata; class Mammalia; order Rodentia; family Cricetidae; genus Peromyscus; species Peromyscus eremicus. Next base: position 197,271 of record NW_026734636.1, read on the forward strand.
CATGTGGACACATTCTAAAATTTCAGTGTGCACACCTCCATGTAGACACACTCATTCTAACATTTCAGTGTGCACACCTCCACAGGGACACAATCATTCTAACAGTTCAGTGTGCACACCTCCATGCAGACACAGTCATTCTAACAGTTCAGTGTGCATACCTCCACAGGGACACAATCATTCTAACAGTTCAGTGTGCACACCTCCATGCAGACACATTCATTCTAAGAGTTTAGAGTGCATACCTCCACAGGGACACAGTCATTCTACAGTACAGTGTGCACACCTCCATGTGGACACAACCATTTTAACAGTTCAGTGTGCACACCTAGACACAGTGACACATTCAGTCTTACAATTCAGTGTGCACACCTCCATGTGGACATACTCATTCTAACAGTTCAGTGTGCACACCTCCATGTGGACACATTCTAACAGTTCAGTGTGCACACATCCATGTAGACACACTCATTGTAACATTTCAGTGTGCACACCTCCACAAGGACACACTCATTCTAACAGTGTAGTGTGCACACCTCAATGTGGAGACATTCATTCTAACATTTCAGTGTGCACACCTCCACAGGGACACACTCATTCTAACAGTTCAGTGTGCTAACCTCCATGTGGGCACACTCATTCTAACAGTTCAGTGGGCACACCTCCACAGGGACACACTCATTCTAACAGTTCAGTGTGCTAACCTCCATGTGGGCACACTCATTCTAACAGTTCAGTGTGCACACCTCCATGTGGACACATTTTAACACTTCATTATACACACCTCCATGTGGACACACTCATTCTAACAGTTCAGTGTGCACACCTCCATGTGGACACACTCATTCTAACAGTTCAGTGTACACACCTCCATATGGACACACTCATTCTAACAGTTCAGTGTGCACACCTCCATGTGGGCACACTCATTCTAACAGTTCAGTGTGCACACCTCCACAGGAACACACTCATTATAACAGTTCAGTGTGCACACCTCCATGTGGACACACTCATTCTAACAGTTCAGTGTGCACACCTCCATGTGAACACAATCATTCTAATAGTTCAGTGTGCAAACCTCCATGTGGACACAGTCATACTAACAGTTCAGTGTGCACACCTCCATGTGGACACACTCATTCTAACAATTCAGTGTGCACACCTCCATGTGGACAAATTCTAACAGTTCAGTGTGCACACCTCCATGTGGACACAATATTCTAACAGTTCAGTTTGCACACCTCGACAGGGACACAATCATTCTAGCAGTTAAGTGTGCACACCTCCATGTGGACACACTCATTCTAACAGTTCAGTGTACACACCTCCATGTGGGCACACTCATTCTAACAGTTCTGTTTGCACACCTCCATGTGTACACACTCATTCTAACAGTTCAGTGTGCACACTTCCATTTGGGCACACTCATTCTAACAGTTCAGTGTGCATACCTTCATGTGGACACAGTCATTCTACCAGTTCAGTGTGCACACCTCCATGTGGACACAATCATTCTAATATTTCAGTGTGCACACTTCCATATGGACACAGTCATTCTAACAGTTCAGTGTGCACACCTCCATGTGGACACAATCATTTTAACAGTTCTGTGTGCACACCTCCTTTGGACACACTTATTCTAACAGTTCAGTGTGCACACCTCCACAGGGACACACTCATTCTAACAGTTCAGTGTGCACACCACCATGTGGATACATTATAACAGTTCAGTGTGCACACCTCCATGTGCACACACTCATTCTAACAGTTCAGTGTGCACACCTCTATGTGGACACAATATTCTAACAGTTCAGTGTGCACACCTCCACAGGGACACAATCATTCTAACATTTCAGAGTGCACATCTCCATGTGGACACACTCATTCTAACAGTTCAGTGTACACACCTCCTTGTGGGCACACTCATTCTAACAGTTCAGTGTGCACACCTCCATGTGTACACACTCATTCTAACAGTTCAGTGTGCACACCTCCATGTGGACACAATCATTCTAATAGTTGAGTGTGCACACCTCCCTGTGGACACACTCATTCTAACAGCTCAGTGTGCACACCTCCATGTAAGCACACTCATTCTAACAGTACAGTGTGCACACTTCCATGTGGCAACAATCATTCTAACAGTTCAGTGTGCACACTTCCATGTGGACATAGTTATTCTAACAGTTCAGTGTGCACACCTCCATATAGAAACAATCAATTTAACAGTACAGTGTGCACACCTCCATGTGGACACACTCATTCTAAGAGTTCAGTGTGCACACCTCCATGTGGGCACACTCATTCTAACAGTTCAGTGTGGACACCTCCATGTGGACAACTCATTCTAACAGTTCAGTGTGCACACCTCCATGTGGACACACTCATTCTAACAGTTCAGTGTGCACACCTCCATGTGGACACACTCATTCTAACAGTTCAGTGTGCACAGCTCCATGTGGGCACACACATTCTAACAGTTCAGTGTGCACACCTCCACAGGAACACACTCATTATAACAGTTCAGTGTGCACACCTCCAAGTGGACAGACTCATTCTAACAGTTCAGTGTGCACACCTCCATGTGAACACAATCATTCTAATAGTTCAGTGTGCACACCTCCATGTGGACACAGTCATTCTAACAGTTCAGTGTGCACACCTCCATGTGGACACACTCATTCTAACAATTCAGTGTGCACACCTCCATGTGGACAAATTCTAACAGTTCAGTGTGCACACTTCCATGTGGACACAATATTATAACAGTTCAGTGTGCACACCTCAACAGGGACACAATCATTCTAACAGTTCAGTGTGCACACCTCCCTGTGGACACACTCATTCTAACAGTTCAGTGTACACACCTCCATGTGGGCACACTCATTCTAACAGTTCTGTTTGCACACCTCCATGTGGACACACTCATTCTAACAGTTCAGTGTGCACACTTCCATGTGGGCACACTCATTCTAACAGTTCAGTGTGCATACCTCCATGTGGACACACTCATTCTAACAGTTCAGTGTGCACACCTCCATGTGGACACAATCATTCTAATATTTCAGTGTGCACACTTCCATATGGACACAGTCATTCTAACAGTTCAGTGTGCACACCTCCATGTGGACACAATCATTTTAACAGTTCTGTGTGCACACCTCCATGTGGACACACTTATTCTAACAGTTCAGTGTGCACACCTCCACAGGGACACACTCATTCTAACAGTTCAGTGTGCACACCTCCATATGGATACATTATAACAGTTCAGTGTGCACACCTCCATGTGGACACACTCATTCTAACAGTTCGGTCTGCACACCTCCATGTGGACACAATATTCTAACAGTTCAGTGTGCACACCTCCACAGGGACACAATCATTCTAACATTTCAGTGTGCACATCTCCATGTGGACACACTCATTCTAACAGTTCAGTGTGCACACCTCCTTGTGGGCACACTCATTCTAACAGTTCAGTGTGCACACCTCCATGTGTACACACTCATTCTAAAAGTTCAGTGTGGACACCTCCATGTGGACACAATCATTCTAATAGTTGTGTGTGCACACCTCCCTGTGGACACACTTATTCTAACAGTTCAGTGTGCACACCTCCATGTGGACACACTCATTCTAACAGTTCAGTGTGCACACCTCGATGTAAGCACACTCATTCTAACAGTTCAGTGTGCACACTTCCATGTGGCATCAATCATTCTAACAGTTCAGTGTGCACACTTCCATGTGGACATAGTTATTCTAACAGTTCAGTGTGCACACCTCCATATAGAAACAATCATTTTAACAGTTCAGTGTGCACACCACCATGTGGACACACTCATTCTAAGAGTTCAGTGTGCACACCTCCATGTGGGCACACTCATTCTAACAGTTCAGTGTGCACACCTCCATGTGGTCACACTCATTCTAACAGTTCAGTGTACACACCTCCATGTGGACAACTCATTCTAACAGTTCAATGTGCACACCTCCATGTGGACACATTCTAACATTTCAGAGTGCACACCTCCATGTGGACACACTCATTCTAACAGTTCACTGTGCACATCTCCATGTGGGCGCACTCATTCTAACAGTTCAGTGTGCACACCTCCACAGGGACACACTCATTCTAACAGTTCAGTGTGCACACCTCCATGCAGACATAGTCATTCTAACAGTTCAGTGTGCAAACCACCATGTGGACACAGTCATTCTAACAGTTCAGTGTGCACACCTCTATATGGACACCCTCATTCTAACAGTTCAGAGTGCATACATCCACAGGTACACCCTCATTCTAACAGTTCAGTGTGCACAACTCCACAGGGACACACTCATTCTATCAGTTCTGTGTGCTAACCACCAAGTGGACACACTCATTCTAACAGTTCAGTGTGCACACTTCCATGTGGACACATTCTAACATTTCAGAGTGCACACCTCCATGTGGACACACTCATTCTAACAGTTCACTGTGCACATCTCCATGTGGGCACACTCATTCTAACAGTTCAGTGTGCACACCTCCACAGAGACACACTCATTCTAACAGTTCAGTGTGCACACCTCCATGCAGACATAGTCATTCTAACAGTTCAGTGTGCAAACCACCATGTGGACATACTCATTCTAACAGTTCAGTGTGCACACCTCCATGTGGACACATTCTAAAAGTTCAGTGTGCACACCTACATGTAGACACACTCATTCTAACATTTCAGTGTGCACAGTTCCACAGGAACACAATCTTTCTAACAGTTCAGTGTGCACACCTCCATGCAGACACAGTCACTCTAACAGTTCAGTGTGTACACCTCCATGTGCACACAGTCATTCTAACTGTTCAGTGTGCACAACTCCATGTGAACACAATCATTCTAATAGTTCAGTGTGCACACCTCCATGAGGACACAGTCATTCTAACAGTTCAGTGTGCACACCTCCATGTGGACACTCTCATTCTACCAATTCAGTGTGCACACCTCCATGTGGACAAATTCTAACAGTTCAGTGTGCACACCTCCACGTGGACCCAATATTCTAACAGTTCAGTGTGCACACCTCGACAGGGACACAATCGTTATAACAGTTCAGTGTGCACACCTCCATGTGGACACACTCATTCTAACAGTTCAGTGTACACACCTTCATGTGGGCACACTCATTCTAACAGTTCAGTATGCACACCTCCATGTGGACACACTCATTCTAACAGTTCAGTGTGCACACCTCCATGTGGGCACACTCATTCTAACAGTTCAGTGTGCACACCTCCATGTGGAAACATTCATTCTAACAGTTCAGTGTGCACACCTCCATGTGGACACAATAATTCTAATATTTCAGTGTGCACACTTCCATATGGACACAGTCATTCTAACAGTTCAGTGTGCACACCTCCATGTGGACACAATCATTTTAACAGTTCTGTGTGCACACCTCCATGTGGACGCACATATTCTAACAGCTCAGTGTGCACACCTCCACAGGGACACACTCATTCTAACAGTTTAGTGTGCACACCTCCATGTGGATACATTATAACAGTTCAGTGTGCACACCTCCATGTGGACACACTCATTCTAACAGTTCAGTGTGCACACCTCCATGTAGACCCAATATTCTAACATTTCAGTGTGCACACCTCCACAGGGACACAATCATTCTAACATTTCAGTGTGCACACCTCCATGTGGACGCACATATTCTAACAGTTCAGTGTGCACACCTCCATGTGGACACAATCATTCTAACATTTCAGTGTGCACATCTCCATGTGGACACACTCATTTTAACAGTTCAGTGTGCACACCTCCATGTGGACACACTCATTCTAAGAGTTCAGTGTGCACACCTCCATGTGGGCACACTCATTCTAACAGTTCAGTGTGCACACCTCCATGTGGAAACACTCATTCTAACAGTTCAGTGTGCACACCTCCATGTGGACACAATCATTCTAATATTTCAGTGTGCACACTTCCATATGGACACAGTCATTCTAACAGTTCAGTGTGCACACCTCCATGTGGACACAATCATTTTAACAGTTATGTATGCACACCTCCATGTGGACGCACATATTCTAACAGTTCAGAGTGCACACCTCCACAGGGACACACTCATTCTAACAGTTTAGTGTGCACACCTCCATGTGGATACATTATAACAGTTCAGTGTGCACACCTCCATGTGGACACACTCATTCTAACAGTTCAGTGTGCACACCTCCATGTGGACACAATATTCTAACATTTCAGTGTGCACACCTCCACAGGGACACAATCATTCTAACATTTCAGTGTGCACATCTCCTTGTGGACACACTCATTCTAACAGTTCAGTGTGAACACCTCCTTGTGGGCACACTCATTCTAACAGTTCAGTGTGCACACCTCCATTTGTACAAACTCATTCTAACAGTTCAGTGTGCACACCTCCATGTGGACACAATCATTCTAACATTTCAGTTTGTACATCTCCATATGGACACACTCATTTTAACAGTTCAGTGTGCACACCTCCATGTGGGCACACTCATTCTAACAGTTCAGTGTGCACAACTCCATGTAGTCACACTCATTCTAATAGTTCAGTGTGCACACCTCCATGTGGACAACTCATTCTAACAGTTCAGTGTGCACACCTCTATGTGGACACATTGTAACATTTCAGAGTGCACACCTCCATTTGGACACACTCATTCTAACAGTTCACTGTGCACATCTCCATGTGGGCACACTCATTCTAACAGTTCAGTGTGCACACCTCCACAGGGACACACTCATTCTAACAGTTCAGTGTGCACACCTCCATGCAGACATAATCATTCTAACAGTTCAGTGTGCACACCTCCATGTGGGCACTCTCATTCTAACAGTTCAGTGTGCGCATCTCCACAGGGACACACTCATTCTAACAGTTCAGTGTGCACACCTCCATGTGGACACACTCATTCTAACAGTTCAGTGTGCACACCTCCATGTGGACACACTCATCCTAACAGTTCAGTGTGCACAACTCCATGTGGACACACTCATCCTAACAGTTCAGTGTGCACACCTCCATGTGGACACACTCATTCTAACAGTTCAGTGTGCACATCTCCACGGGGACACACTCATTCTAACAGTTCAGTGTGCACACCTCCATGTGGGCACACTCATTCTAACAGTTCAGTGTGCACAGCTCCACGGGAACACACTCATTCTAACAGTTCAGTGTGCACACCTCCATGTGGACACACACATTCTTACAGTTCAGTGTGCACACCTCCATTTGGACACACCCATTCTAACAGTTCAGTGTGCACAACTCCATGTGGGCACACTCATTCTAACATTCAGTGTGCACACCTCCATGTGGACACACTCATTCTAACAGTTCAGTGTGCACACCTCCACAGGGACACACTCTTTCTAACATTTCAGTGTGCACACCTTTATGTGCACACAATCATCCTAATAGTTAAGTGTGCAATCCTCCTTGTGGACACAGTCATTCTAGCAGTTCAGTGTGCACACATCCACAGGGATACACTCATTCTAACAGTTCAGTGTTGCACACCTCCACAGGGACACACTCATACTAACAGTTCAGTGTGCACACCTCCATGCAGACACAGTCATTATAACAGTTCAGTGTGCAACCCTCCATGTAGACACAGTCATTCTAACTGTTCAGTGTGCACACCTCTAAGTGGACACACTCATTCTAACATTTCAGAGTGCATACCTCAACAGGGACACAGTCATTCTAACATTTCAGTGTGCACCCCTCCATGTGGACACAGTCATCCTAATAGTTCAGTGTGTACACCTCCATATGGAAACACTCATTCTAACAGTTCAGTGTGCACACCTCCATGTGGACACACTCCTTCTAACAGTTCAGTGTGCACACCTCCACAGGGACACACTCATTCTAACAGTTCAGTGTGCACACCTCCATGTGGACACAGTCATTCTAACAGTTCAGTGTGCACACCTCCATGTAGACACAGTCATTCTAACAGTTCAGTGTGCACACCTCCAAGTGGACACACTCATTCTAACAGTTCATTGTGCACACCTCCACAGGGTCACAATCATTCTAACAGTTCAGTGTGCACACCTCCATGTGGACAAATTCTAACAGTTCAGTGTGCACACCTCCACGTGGACACAATAATCTAACAGTTCAGTGTGCACACCTCGACAGGGACACAATCATTATAACAGTTCAGTGTGCACACCTCCATGTGGACACACTCATTCTAACAGTTCAGTGTACACACCTTCATGTGGGCACACTCATTCTAACAGTTCAGTATGCACACCTCCATGTGGACACACTCATTCTAACAGTTCAGTGTGCACACCTCCATGTGGGCACACACATTCTAACAGTTCAGTGTGCACACCTCCATGAGGAAACATTCATTCTAACAGTTCAGTGTGCACACCTCCATGTGGACACAATCATTCTAATATTTCAGTGTGCACACTTCCATATGGACACAGTCATTCTAACAGTTCAGTGTGCACACCTCCATGTGGACACAATCATTTTAACAGTTCTGTGTGCACACCTCCATGTGGACGCACATATTCTAACAGTTCAGTGTGCACACCTCCACAGGGACACACTCATTCTAACAGTTTAGTGTGCACACCTCCATGTGGATACATTATAACAGTTCAGTGTGCACACCTCCATGTGGACACACTCATTCTAACAGTTCAGTGTGCACACCTCCATGTGGACACAATATTCTAACATTTCAGTGTGCACACCTCCACAGGGACACAATCATTCTAACATTTCAGTGTGCACATCTCCTTGTGGACACACTCATTCTAACAGTTCAGTGTGCACACCTCCTTGTGGGCACACTCATTCTAACAGTTCAGTGTGCACACCTCCATGTGTACAAACTCATTCTAACAGTTCAGTGTGCACACCTCCATGTGGACACAATCATTCTAACATTTCAGTGTGCACATCTCCATGTGGACACACTCATTTTAACAGTTCAGTGTGCACACCTCCATGTGGACACACTCATTCTAAGAGTTCAGTGTGCACAACTCCATGTGGGCACACTCATTCTAACAGTTCAGTGTGCACACCTCCATGCAGACACAGTCATTCTAACAGTTCAGTGTGCACACCTCCATGTGCACACAGTCATTCTAACTGTTCAGTGTGCACAACTCCATGTGAACACAATCATTCTAATAGTTCAGTGTGCACACCTCCATGTGGACACAGTCATTCTAACAGTTCAGTGTGCACACCTCCATGTGGACACTCTCATTCTACCAATTCAGTGTGCACACCTCCATGTGGACAAATTCTAACAGTTCAGTGTGCACACGTCCACGTGGACACAATATTCTAACAGTTCAGTGAGCACACCTCGACAGGGACACAATCATTATAACAGTTCAGTGTGCACACCTCCATGTGGACACAATCATTCGAATAGTTCAGTGTGCACACCTCCATGTGGACACAGTCATTCTAACATTTCAGTGTGCACACCTCCATGTGGACACAATCATCCTAATAGTTAAGTGTGCACACCTCCATGTGGACACAATCATTCTAACAGTTCAGTGTGCACACCTCCATGTGGACACAATCATTCGAATAGTTCAGTGTGCACACCTCCATGTGGACACAGTCATTCTAACATTTCAGTGTGCACACCTCCATGTGGACACAATCATCCTAATAGTTAAGTGTGCACACCTCCATGTGGACACAATCATTCTAACAGTTCAGTGTGCACACCCCCACAGGGACAAAATCATTCTAACAGTTCAGTGTGCACACCTCCATGTGGACACACTCATTCTAACAGTTCAGTGTGCACACCTCCATGTGGGCACTCTCATTCTAACAGTTCAGTGTGCACACCTCCATGTGGACACACTCATTCTAACAGTTCAGTGTGCACACCTCCATGTGGACACAATCATTTTAATAGTTGAGTGTGCACACCTCCATGTGGACACAGTCATTCTAACAGTTCAGTGTGCACACCTCCACAGGGACACACTCATTCTAACAGTTCAGTGTGCACACCTCCATGTGGACACACTCATTCTAACAGTTCAGTGTGCACACCTCCTTGTCGACACATTCTAACAGTTCAGTGTGCACACCTCAATGTAGACACACTCATTCTAACATTTCAGTGTGCACACTTCCACAGGGACACAATCATTCTAACAGTTCAGTGTGCACACCTCCATGCAGACACAGTCATTCTAACAGTTCAGTGTGCACACCTCCATGTGGACACGATCTTTTTAATAGTTCAGTGTGCACAACTCCATGTGGACACAGTCATTCTAACATTTCAGTGTGCACACCTCCATGTGGACACAATCATCCTAATAGTTAAGTGTGCACACCTCCATGTGGACACAATCATTCTAACAGTTCAGTGTGCACACCTCCACAGGGACACAATCATTCTAACAGTTCAGTGTGCACACCTCCATGTGGACATACTCATTCTAAACGTTCAGTGTGCACACCTCCATGTGGGCACACTCATTCTAACAGTTCAGTGTACACACCTTAATGTGGACACACTCATTCTAACAGTTCAGTGTGCACACCTCCATGTGGGCACTCTCATTCTAACATTCAGTGTGCGCATCTCCACAGAAACACACTCATTCTAACAGTTCAGTGTGCACACCTCCATGTGGACACACTCATTCTAACAGTTCAGTGTGCACACCTCCATGTGGACACAGGCATTCTAACAGTTCAGTGTTCACACCTCCATGTGGACACACTCATTCTAACAGTTCATTGTGCACACCTCCATGTGGGCACACTCATTCTAACAGTTCAGTGCACACACATCCAAAAGGACACACTCATTCTAACAGTTCAGTGTGCATACCTCCATAGGGACACACTCATTCTAACATTTCAGTGTGCACACCTCCACAGGGACACACTCTTTCTAATAGTTCAGTGTGCACACCTCCATGTGGACATAATCATTCTAATAGTTGAGTGTGCACACCTCCATGTGGACACAGTCATTCTAACAGTTCAGTGTGCACACCTCCATGTGGACACACTCATTCTAACAGTTCAGTGTGCACACCTCCACAGGGTCACATTCATTCTAACAGTTCAGTGTGCACACCTCCATGCAGACAGAGTCATTCTAACAGTTCAGTGTGCACACCTCCATGTAGACACAGTCATTCTAACAGTTCAGTGTGCACACCTCCATATGGACACACTCATTCTAACAGTTCAGGGTGCATATCTCAACAGGGACACAGTCATTCTAACAGTTCAGTGTGCACACCTCCATGTAGACACAGTCATTCTAACAGTTCAGTGTGCACACCTCCATGTGGACACACTCATTCTAACAGTTCAGAGTGCATACCTCTAGAGGGACACAGTCATTCTAACAGCTCAGTGTGCACACCTCCTTGTGGACACAATCATCCTAATAGTTCAGTGTGCACACCTCCATGTGGACACAATCATTCTAAGAGTTCAGTGTGCACACCTCCACAGGGACACACTCATTCTAACAGTTCAGTGTGCACACCTCCATGTGTACACAGTCATTCTAAAAGTTCAGTGTGCACACCTCCAGTGGATACACTCATTCTAACAGTTCAGAGTGCACACCTCCATGTGTACACAGTCATTCTAACAGTTCAGTGTGCACACCTCCATGTGGGCACACTCATTTTAACAGTTCAGTGTGCACACCTCCATGTGGGCACACTCATTCTAACAGTTCAGTGTGCACACCTCCACAGGGACACACTCATTCTAACAGTTCAGTGTGCACATCTCCACAGGGGCACACTCATTCTAACAGTTCAGGGTGCACACCTCCACAGGGACACACTCATTCTAACAGTTCAGGGTGCACACCTCCATGTGGACACAATCATTCTAAGAGTTCAGTGTGAACACCTCCAAGAGGGCACACTCATTCTAACAGTTCAGTGCACAAAACTCCATGTGGACACACTCATTCTAACAGTTCAGTGTGCACACCTCCATGTGGACACACTCATTCTAACAGGTCAGTGTGCACATCTCCACGGGGACACACTCATTCTAACAGTTCAGTGTGCACACCTCCATGTGGACACTCTCATTCTTACAGTTCAGTGTGCACACCTTCATGTGGACACACTCATTCTAACAGTTCAGTGTACACACCTCCATGTGGACACAGTCATTCTAACAGTTCAGTGTGCACATCTCCATGTGGGCACACTCATTCTAACATTCAGTGTGCACACCTCCATGTGGACACACTCATTCTAACAGTTCAGTGTGCACACCTCCACAGGGACACAATCATTCTTACAGTTCAGTGTGCACACCTCCATGCAGACACAGTCATTCTAACATTTCAGTGTTCACAACTCCATGTGTACACAGTCATTCTAAAAGTTCAGTGTGCACACCTCTATGTGGACACACACATTCTAACAGTTCAGAGTGCATACTTCAACAGGGACACAGTCATTCTAACAGTTCAGTGTGCACACCTCCATGTGGACACAGTCATTCTAACAGTTCAGTTTTGCACACCTCCATGTGGACACACTCATTCTAACAGTTCAGTGTGTACACCTCCACAGGGACACAATCATTCTAACAGTTCAGTGTGCACACCTCCATGCAAACACAGTCATTCTAACAGTTCAGTGTGTACACCTCCATGTAGACACAGTCATTCTAACAGTTCAGTGTGCACACCTCCATGTGGACACACTCATTCTAACAGTTCTGGGTGCATACCTCAACAGGGACACAGTCATTCTAACAGTTCAGTGTGCACACCTCCATGCAGACACAGTCATTCTAACAGTTCACTGTGCACACCTCAATGTAGACACAGTCATTCTAACAGTTCAGTGTGCACACCTCCATGTGGACACACTCATTCTAACAGTTCAGAGTGCATACCTCAACAGGGACACACTCATTCTAACAGCTCAGTGTGCACACCTCCATGTGGACACACTCATTCTAACAGTTCAGTGTTCACACCTCCATGTGGACACAATCATTCTAACAGTTCAGTGTGCACACCTCCACAGGGACACACTCATTCTAACATTTCAGTGTGCACACCTCCATGTGGACACACTCATTCTAACAGTTCAGTGTGAACACCTCCATGTGGACACACTCATTCTAACAGTTCAGTGTCCACACCTCCATGTGGACACACTCATTCTAACAGTTCAGTGTGCACACCTCCATGTGGGCACACTCATTCTAACAGTTCAGTGTGCGCACCTCCACAGGGACACACTCATTCTAACAGTTCAGTGTGCACACCTCAATGTGGACACACTCATTCTAACAGTTCAGTGTGCACACCTCCACAGGGGCACACTCATTCTAACAGTTCAGTGTGCACACCTCCATGTGGACACACTCATTCTAACAGTTCAGTGTACACACATCCATGTATACACAATCATTCTACGAGTTTAGTGTGCACACCTCCATGTGGACACAGTCATTCTAACAGTTCAGTGTGCACACCGCCACAGGGACACACTCATTCTAACAGTTCAGTGTGCACACCTCCATGTGGACACACTCATTCTAACAGTTCACTGTGCACACCTCCTTGTCGACACATTCTAACAGTTCAGTGTGCACACCTCAATGTAGACACACTCATTCTAACATTTCAGTGTGCACACCTCCACAGGGACACAATCATTCTAACAGTTCAGTGTGCACACCTCCATGTAGACACAGTCATTCTAACAGTTCAGTGTGCACACCTCCACAGGAACACACTCATTATAACAGTTCAGTGTGCACACCTCCACAGGGACACAATCTTTCTAACAGTTCAGTGTGCCCACCTCCATGCAGACACAGTCATTCTAACAGTTCAGTGTGCACACCTCCATGTGGACACGATCTTTTTAATAGTTCAGTGTGCACAACTCCATGTGGACACAGTCATTCTAACATTTCAGTGTGCACACCTCCATGTGGACACAATCATCCTAATAGTTAAGTGTGCACACCTCCATGTGGACACAATCATTCTAACAGTTCAGTGTGCACACCTCCACAGGGACACAATCATTCTAACAGTTCAGTGTGCACACCTCCATGTGGACATACTCATTCTAAACGTTCAGTGTGCACACCTCCATGTGGGCACACTCATTCTAACAGTTCAGTGTACACACCTTAATGTGGACACACTCATTCTAACAGTTCAGTGTGCACACCTCCATGTGGGCACTCTCATTCTAACATTCAGTGTGCGCATCTCCACAGAAACACACTCATTCTAACAGTTCAGTGTGCACACCTCCATGTGGGCACTCTCATTCTAACAGTTCAGTGTGCACACCTCCATGTGGACACACTCATTCTAACAGTTCAGTGTTCACACCTCCATGTGGACACAATCATTTTAATAGTTGAGTGTGCACACCTCCATGTGGACACAGTCATTCTAACAGTTCAGTGTGCACACCTCCACAGGGACACACTCATTCTAACAGTTCAGTGTGCACACCTCCTTGTCGACACATTCTAACAGTTCAGTGTGCACACCTCAATGTAGACACACTCATTCTAACATTTCAGTGTGCACACTTCCACAGGGACACAATCATTCTAACAGTTCAGTGTGCACACCTCCATGCAGACACAGTCATTCTAACAGTTCAGTGTGCACACCTCCATGTGGACACGATCTTTTTAATAGTTCAGTGTGCACAACTCCATGTGGACACAGTCATTCTAACATTTCAGTGTGCACACCTCCATGTGGACACAATCATCCTAATAGTTAAGTGTGCACACCTCCATGTGGACACAATCATTCTAACAGTTCAGTGTGCACACCTCCACAGGGACACAATCATTCTAACAGTTCCGTGTGCACACCTCCATGTGGACATACTCATTCTAAACGTTCAGTGTGCACACCTCCATGTGGGCACACTCATTCTAACAGTTCAGTGTACACACCTTAATGTGGACACACTCATTCTAACAGTTCAGTGTGCACACCTCCATGTGGGCACTCTCATTCTAACATTCAGTGTGCGCATCTCCACAGAAACACACTCATTCTAACAGTTCAGTGTGCACACCTCCATGTGGACACACTCATTCTAACAGTTCAGTGTGCACACCTCCATGTGGACACAGGCATTCTAACAGTTCAGTGTTCACACCTCCATGTGGACACACTCATTCTAACAGTTCATTGTGCACACCTCCATGTGGGCACACTCATTCTAACAGTTCAGTGCACACACATCCAAAAGGACACACTCATTCTAACAGTTCAGTGTGCATACCTCCATAGGGACACACTCATTCTAACATTTCAGTGTGCACACCTCCACAGGGACACACTCTTTCTAATAGTTCAGTGTGCACACCTCCATGTGGACATAATCATTCTAATAGTTGAGTGTGCACACCTCCATGTGGACACAGTCATTCTAACAGTTCAGTGTGCACACCTCCATGTGGACACACTCATTCTAACAGTTCAGTGTGCACACCTCCACAGGGTCACATTCATTCTAACAGTTCAGTGTGCACACCTCCATGCAGACAGAGTCATTCTAACAGTTCAGTGTGCACACCTCCATGTAGACACAGTCATTCTAACAGTTCAGTGTGCACACCTCCATATGGACACACTCATTCTAACAGTTCAGGGTGCATATCTCAACAGGGACACAGTCATTCTAACAGTTCAGTGTGCACACCTCCATGTAGACACAGTCATTCTAACAGTTCAGTGTGCACACCTCCATGTGGACACACTCATTCTAACAGTTCAGAGTGCATACCTCTACAGGGACACAGTCATTCTAACAGCTCAGTGTGCACACCTCCTTGTGGACACAATCATCCTAATAGTTCAGTGTGCACACCTCCATGTGGACACAATCATTCTAAGAGTTCAGTGTGCACACCTCCACAGGGACACACTCATTCTAACAGTTCAGTGTGCACACCTCCATGTGTACACAGTCATTCTAAAAGTTCAGTGTGCACACCTCCAGTGGATACACTCATTCTAACAGTTCAGAGTGCACACCTCCATGTGTACACAGTCATTCTAACAGTTCAGTGTGCACACCTCCATGTGGGCACACTCATTCTAACAGTTCAGTGTGCACACCTCCATGTGGGCACACTCATTCTAACAGTTCAGTGTGCACACCTCCACAGGGACACACTCATTCTAACAGTTCAGTGTGCACATCTCCACAGGGGCACACTCATTCTAACAGTTCAGGGTGCACACCTCCACAGGGACACACTCATTCTAACAGTTCAGGGTGCACACCTCCATGTGGACACAATCATTCTAAGAGTTCAGTGTGAACACCTCCAAGAGGGCACACTCATTCTAACAGTTCAGTGCACAAAACTCCATGTGGACACACTCATTCTAACAGTTCAGTGTGCACACCTCCATGTGGACACACTCATTCTAACAGGTCAGTGTGCACATCTCCACGGGGACACACTCATTCTAACAGTTCAGTGTGCACACCTCCATGTGGACACTCTCATTCTTACAGTTCAGTGTGCACACCTTCATGTGGACACACTCATTCTAACAGTTCAGTGTACACACCTCCATGTGGACACAGTCATTCTAACAGTTCAGTGTGCACATCTCCATGTGGGCACACTCATTCTAACATTCAGTGTGCACACCTCCATGTGGACACACTCATTCTAACAGTTCAGTGTGCACACCTCCACAGGGACACAATCATTCTTACAGTTCAGTGTGCACACCTCCATGCAGACACAGTCATTCTAACATTTCAGTGTTCACAACTCCATGTGTACACAGTCATTTTAAAAGTTCAGTGTGCACACCTCTATGTGGACACACACATTCTAACAGTTCAGAGTGCATACTTCAACAGGGACGCAGTCATTCTAACAGTTCAGTGTGCACACCTCCATGTGGACACAGTCATTCTAACAGTTCAGTTTTGCACACCTCCATGTGGACACACTCATTCTAACAGTTCAGTGTGCACACCTCCACAGGGACACAATCATTCTAACAGTTCAGTGTGCACACCTCCATGCAAACACAGTCATTCTAACAGTTCAGTGTGTACACCTCCATGTAGACACAGTCATTCTAACAGTTCAGTGTGCACACCTCCATGTGGACACACTCATTCTAACAGTTCTGGGTGCATACCTCAACAGGGACACAGTCATTCTAACAGTTCAGTGTGCACACCTCCATGCAGACACAGTCATTCTAACAGTTCACTGTGCACACCTCAATGTAGACACAGTCATTCTAACAGTTCAGTGTGCACACCTCCATGTGGACACACTCATTCTAACAGTTCAGAGTGCATACCTCAACAGGGACACACTCATTCTAACAGCTCAGTGTGCACACCTCCATGTGGACACACTCATTCTAACAGTTCAGTGTTCACACCTCCATGTGGACACAATCATTCTAACAGTTCAGTGTGCACACCTCCACAGGGACACACTCATTCTAACATTTCAGTGTGCACACCTCCATGTGGACACACTCATTCTAACAGTTCAGTGTGAACACCTCCATGTGGACACACTCATTCTAACAGTTCAGTGTCCACACCTCCATGTGGACACACTCATTCTAACAGTTCAGTGTGCACACCTCCATGTGGGCACACTCATTCTAACAGTTCAGTGTGCGCACCTCCACAGGGACACACTCATTCTAACAGTTCAGTGTGCACACCTCAATGTGGACACACTCATTCTAACAGTTCAGTGTGCACACCTCCACAGGGGCACACTCATTCTAACAGTTCAGTGTGCACACCTCCATGTGGACACACTCATTCTAACAGTTCAGTGTACACACATCCATGTATACACAATCATTCTACGAGTTTAGTGTGCACACCTCCATGTGGACACAGTCATTCTAACAGTTCAGTGTGCACACCGCCACAGGGACACACTCATTCTAACAGTTCAGTGTGCACACCTCCATGTGGACACACTCATTCTAACAGTTCACTGTGCACACCTCCTTGTCGACACATTCTAACAGTTCAGTGTGCACACCTCAATGTAGACACACTCATTCTAACATTTCAGTGTGCACACCTCCACAGGGACACAATCATTCTAACAGTTCAGTGTGCACACCTCCATGTAGACACAGTCATTCTAACAGTTCAGTGTGCACACCTCCACAGGAACACACTCATTATAACAGTTCAGTGTGCACACCTCCAAAGGGACACAATCTTTCTAACAGTTCAGTGTGCCCACCTCCATGCAGACACAGTCATTCTAACAGTTCAGTGTGCACACCTCCATGTGGACACGATCTTTTTAATAGTTCAGTGTGCACAACTCCATGTGGACACAGTCATTCTAACATTTCAGTGTGCACACCTCCATGTGGACACAATCATCCTAATAGTTAAGTGTGCACACCTCCATGTGGACACAATCATTCTAACAGTTCAGTGTGCACACCTCCACAGGGACACAATCATTCTAACAGTTCAGTGTGCACACCTCCATGTGGACATACTCATTCTAAACGTTCAGTGTGCACACCTCCATGTGGGCACACTCATTCTAACAGTTCAGTGTACACACCTTAATGTGGACACACTCATTCTAACAGTTCAGTGTGCACACCTCCATGTGGGCACTCTCATTCTAACATTCAGTGTGCGCATCTCCACAGAAACACACTCATTCTAACAGTTCAGTGTGCACACCTCCATGTGGACACACTCATTCTAACAGTTCAGTGTGCACACCTCCATGTGGACACAGGCATTCTAACAGTTCAGTGTTCACACCTCCATGTGGACACACTCATTCTAACAGTTCATTGTGCACACCTCCATGTGGGCACACTCATTCTAACAGTTCAGTGCACACACATCCAAAAGGACACACTCATTCTAACAGTTCAGTGTGCATACCTCCATAGGGACACACTCATTCTAACATTTCAGTGTGCACACCTCCACAGGGACACACTCTTTCTAATAGTTCAGTGTGCACACCTCCATGTGGACATAATCATTCTAATAGTTGAGTGTGCACACCTCCATGTGGACACAGTCATTCTAACAGTTCAGTGTGCACACCTCCATGTGGACACACTCATTCTAACAGTTCAGTGTGCACACCTCCACAGGGTCACATTCATTCTAACAGTTCAGTGTGCACACCTCCATGCAGACAGAGTCATTCTAACAGTTCAGTGTGCACACCTCCATGTAGACACAGTCATTCTAACAGTTCAGTGTGCACACCTCCATATGGACACACTCATTCTAACAGTTCAGGGTGCATATCTCAACAGGGACACAGTCATTCTAACAGTTCAGTGTGCACACCTCCATGTAGACACAGTCATTCTAACAGTTCAGTGTGCACACCTCCATGTGGACACACTCATTCTAACAGTTCAGAGTGCATACCTCTACAGGGACACAGTCATTCTAACAGCTCAGTGTGCACACCTCCTTGTGGACACAATCATCCTAATAGTTCAGTGTGCACACCTCCATGTGGACACAATCATCTAAGAGTTCAGTGTGCACACCTCCACAGGGACACACTCATTCTAACAGTTCAGTGTGCACACCTCCATGTGTACACAGTCATTCTAAAAGTTCAGTGTGCACACCTCCAGTGGATACACTCATTCTAACAGTTCAGAGTGCACACCTCCATGTGGACACACTCATTCTAACAGTTCAGTGTGCACACCTCCATGTGGGCACACTCATTCTAACAGTTCAGTGTGCACACCTCCATGTGGGCACACTCATTCTAACAGTTCAGTGTGCACACCTCCACAGGGACACACTCATTCTAACAGTTCAGTGTGCACATCTCCACAGGGGCACACTCATTCTAACAGTTCAGGGTGCACACCTCCACAGGGACACACTCATTCTAACAGTTCAGGGTGCACACCTCCATGTGGACACAATCATTCTAAGAGTTCAGTGTGAACACCTCCAAGAGGGCACACTCATTCTAACAGTTCAGTGCACAAAACTCCATGTGGACACACTCATTCTAACAGTTCAGTGTGCACACCTCCATGTGGACACACTCATTCTAACAGGTCAGTGTGCACATCTCCACGGGGACACACTCATTCTAACAGTTCAGTGTGCACACCTCCATGTGGACACTCTCATTCTTACAGTTCAGTGTGCACACATTCATGTGGACACACTCATTCTAACAGTTCAGTGTACACACCTCCATGTGGACACAGTCATTCTAACAGTTCAGTGTGCACATCTCCATGTGGGCACACTCATTCTAACATTCAGTGTGCACACCTCCATGTGGACACACTCATTCTAACAGTTCAGTGTGCACACCTCCACAGGGACACAATCATTCTTACAGTTCAGTGTGCACACCTCCATGCAGACACAGTCATTCTAACATTTCAGTGTTCACAACTCCATGTGTACACAGTCATTCTAAAAGTTCAGTGTGCACACCTCTATGTGGACACACACATTCTAACAGTTCAGAGTGCATACTTCAACAGGGACACAGTCATTCTAACAGTTCAGTGTGCACACCTCCATGTGGACACAGTCATTCTAACAGTTCAGTTTTGCACACCTCCATGTGGACACACTCATTCTAACAGTTCAGTGTGTACACCTCCACAGGGACACAATCATTCTAACAGTTCAGTGTGCACACCTCCATGCAAACACAGTCATTCTAACAGTTCAGTGTGTACACCTCCATGTAGACACAGTCATTCTAACAGTTCAGTGTGCACACCTCCATGTGGACACACTCATTCTAACAGTTCTGGGTGCATACCTCAACAGGGACACAGTCATTCTAACAGTTCAGTGTGCACACCTCCATGCAGACACAGTCATTCTAACAGTTCACTGTGCACACCTCAATGTAGACACAGTCATTCTAACAGTTCAGTGTGCACACCTCCATGTGGACACACTCATTCTAACAGTTCAGAGTGCATACCTCAACAGGGACACACTCATTCTAACAGCTCAGTGTGCACACCTCCATGTGGACACACTCATTCTAACAGTTCAGTGTTCACACCTCCATGTGGACACAATCATTCTAACAGTTCAGTGTGCACACCTCCACAGGGACACACTCATTCTAACATTTCAGTGTGCACACCTCCATGTGGACACACTCATTCTAACAGTTCAGTGTGAACACCTCCATGTGGACACACTCATTCTAACAGTTCAGTGTCCACACCTCCATGTGGACACACTCATTCTAACAGTTCAGTGTGCACACCTCCATGTGGGCACACTCATTCTAACAGTTCAGTGTGCGCACCTCCACAGGGACACACTCATTCTAACAGTTCAGTGTGCACACCTCAATGTGGACACACTCATTCTAACAGTTCAGTGTGCACACCTCCACAGGGGCACACTCATTCTAACAGTTCAGTGTGCACACCTCCATGTGGACACACTCATTCTAACAGTTCAGTGTACACACATCCATGTATACACAATCATTCTACGAGTTTAGTGTGCACACCTCCATGTGGACACAGTCATTCTAACAGTTCAGTGTGCACACCGCCACAGGGACACACTCATTCTAACAGTTCAGTGTGCACACCTCCATGTGGACACACTCATTCTAACAGTTCACTGTGCACACCTCCTTGTCGACACATTCTAACAGTTCAGTGTGCACACCTCAATGTAGACACACTCATTCTAACATTTCAGTGTGCACACCTCCACAGGGACACAATCATTCTAACAGTTCAGTGTGCACACCTCCATGTAGACACAGTCATTCTAACAGTTCAGTGTGCACACCTCCACAGGAACACACTCATTATAACAGTTCAGTGTGCACACCTCCACAGGGACACAATCTTTCTAACAGTTCAGTGTG
Source organism: Peromyscus eremicus (assembly GCF_949786415.1). NCBI lineage: Eukaryota > Metazoa > Chordata > Mammalia > Rodentia > Cricetidae > Peromyscus > Peromyscus eremicus. Next base: position 219,246 of record NW_026734636.1, read on the forward strand.
CCCACCTCCATGCAGACACAGTCATTCTAACAGTTCAGTGTGCACACCTCCATGTGGACACGATCTTTTTAATAGTTCAGTGTGCACAACTCCATGTGGACACAGTCATTCTAACATTTCAGTGTGCACACCTCCATGTGGACACAATCATCCTAATAGTTAAGTGTGCACACCTCCATGTGGACACAATCATTCTAACAGTTCAGTGTGCACACCTCCACAGGGACACAATCATTCTAACAGTTCAGTGTGCACACCTCCATGTGGACATACTCATTCTAAACGTTCAGTGTGCACACCTCCATGTGGGCACACTCATTCTAACAGTTCAGTGTACACACCTTAATGTGGACACACTCATTCTAACAGTTCAGTGTGCACACCTCCATGTGGGCACTCTCATTCTAACATTCAGTGTGCGCATCTCCACAGAAACACACTCATTCTAACAGTTCAGTGTGCACACCTCCATGTGGGCACTCTCATTCTAACAGTTCAGTGTGCACACCTCCATGTGGACACACTCATTCTAACAGTTCAGTGTTCACACCTCCATGTGGACACAATCATTTTAATAGTTGAGTGTGCACACCTCCATGTGGACACAGTCATTCTAACAGTTCAGTGTGCACACCTCCACAGGGACACACTCATTCTAACAGTTCAGTGTGCACACCTCCTTGTCGACACATTCTAACAGTTCAGTGTGCACACCTCAATGTAGACACACTCATTCTAACATTTCAGTGTGCACACTTCCACAGGGACACAATCATTCTAACAGTTCAGTGTGCACACCTCCATGCAAACACAGTCATTCTAACAGTTCAGTGTGCACACCTCCATGTGGACACGATCTTTTTAATAGTTCAGTGTGCACAACTCCATGTGGACACAGTCATTCTAACATTTCAGTGTGCACACCTCCATGTGGACACAATCATCCTAATAGTTAAGTGTGCACACCTCCATGTGGACACAATCATTCTAACAGTTCAGTGTGCACACCTCCACAGGGACACAATCATTCTAACAGTTCAGTGTGCACACCTCCATGTGGACATACTCATTCTAAACGTTCAGTGTGCACACCTCCATGTGGGCACACTCATTCTAACAGTTCAGTGTACACACCTTAATGTGGACACACTCATTCTAACAGTTCAGTGTGCACACCTCCATGTGGGCACTCTCATTCTAACATTCAGTGTGCGCATCTCCACAGAAACACACTCATTCTAACAGTTCAGTGTGCACACCTCCATGTGGACACACTCATTCTAACAGTTCAGTGTGCACACCTCCATGTGGACACAGGCATTCTAACAGTTCAGTGTTCACACCTCCATGTGGACACACTCATTCTAACAGTTCATTGTGCACACCTCCATGTGGGCACACTCATTCTAACAGTTCAGTGCACACACATCCAATAGGACACACTCATTCTAACAGTTCAGTGTGCATACCTCCATAGGGACACACTCATTCTAACATTTCAGTGTGCACACCTCCACAGGGACACACTCTTTCTAATAGTTCAGTGTGCACACCTCCATGTGGACATAATCATTCTAATAGTTGAGTGTGCACACCTCCATGTGGACACAGTCATTCTAACAGTTCAGTGTGCACACCTCCATGTGGACACACTCATTCTAACAGTTCAGTGTGCACACCTCCACAGGGTCACATTCATTCTAACAGTTCAGTGTGCACACCTCCATGCAGACAGAGTCATTCTAACAGTTCAGTGTGCACACCTCCATGTAGACACAGTCATTCTAACAGTTCAGTGTGCACACCTCCATATGGACACACTCATTCTAACAGTTCAGGGTGCATATCTCAACAGGGACACAGTCATTCTAACAGTTCAGTGTGCACACCTCCATGTAGACACAGTCATTCTAACAGTTCAGTGTGCACACCTCCATGTGGACACACTCATTCTAACAGTTCAGAGTGCATACCTCTACAGGGACACAGTCATTCTAACAGCTCAGTGTGCACACCTCCTTGTGGACACAATCATCCTAATAGTTCAGTGTGCACACCTCCATGTGGACACAATCATTCTAAGAGTTCAGTGTGCACACCTCCACAGGGACACACTCATTCTAACAGTTCAGTGTGCACACCGCCATGTGTACACAGTCATTCTAAAAGTTCAGTGTGCACACCTCCAGTGGATACACTCATTCTAACAGTTCAGAGTGCACACCTCCATGTGTACACAGTCATTCTAACAGTTCAGTGTGCACACCTCCATGTGGGCACACTCATTCTAACAGTTCAGTGTGCACACCTCCATGTGGGCACACTCATTCTAACAGTTCAGTGTGCACACCTCCACAGGGACACACTCATTCTAACAGTTCAGTGTGCACATCTCCACAGGGGCACACTCATTCTAACAGTTCAGGGTGCACACCTCCACAGGGACACACTCATTCTAACAGTTCAGGGTGCACACCTCCATGTGGACACAATCATTCTAAGAGTTCAGTGTGAACACCTCCAAGAGGGCACACTCATTCTAACAGTTCAGTGCACAAAACTCCATGTGGACACACTCATTCTAACAGTTCAGTGTGCACACCTCCATGTGGACACACTCATTCTAACAGGTCAGTGTGCACATCTCCACGGGGACACACTCATTCTAACAGTTCAGTGTGCACACCTCCATGTGGACACTCTCATTCTTACAGTTCAGTGTGCACACCTTCATGTGGACACACTCATTCTAACAGTTCAGTGTACACACCTCCATGTGGACACAGTCATTCTAACAGTTCAGTGTGCACATCTCCATGTGGGCACACTCATTCTAACATTCAGTGTGCACACCTCCATGTGGACACACTCATTCTAACAGTTCAGTGTGCACACCTCCACAGGGACACAATCATTCTTACAGTTCAGTGTGCACACCTCCATGCAGACACAGTCATTCTAACATTTCAGTGTTCACAACTCCATGTGTACACAGTCATTCTAAAAGTTCAGTGTGCACACCTCTATGTGGACACACACATTCTAACAGTTCAGAGTGCATACTTCAACAGGGACACAGTCATTCTAACAGTTCAGTGTGCACACCTCCATGTGGACACAGTCATTCTAACAGTTCAGTTTTGCACACCTCCATGTGGACACACTCATTCTAACAGTTCAGTGTGTACACCTCCACAGGGACACAATCATTCTAACAGTTCAGTGTGCACACCTCCATGCAAACACAGTCATTCTAACAGTTCAGTGTGTACACCTCCATGTAGACACAGTCATTCTAACAGTTCAGTGTGCACACCTCCATGTGGACACACTCATTCTAACAGTTCTGGGTGCATACCTCAACAGGGACACAGTCATTCTAACAGTTCAGTGTGCACACCTCCATGCAGACACAGTCATTCTAACAGTTCACTGTGCACACCTCAATGTAGACACAGTCATTCTAACAGTTCAGTGTGCACACCTCCATGTGGACACACTCATTCTAACAGTTCAGAGTGCATACCTCAACAGGGACACACTCATTCTAACAGCTCAGTGTGCACACCTCCATGTGGACACACTCATTCTAACAGTTCAGTGTTCACACCTCCATGTGGACACAATCATTCTAACAGTTCAGTGTGCACACCTCCACAGGGACACACTCATTCTAACATTTCAGTGTGCACACCTCCATGTGGACACACTCATTCTAACAGTTCAGTGTGAACACCTCCATGTGGACACACTCATTCTAACAGTTCAGTGTCCACACCTCCATGTGGACACACTCATTCTAACAGTTCAGTGTGCACACCTCCATGTGGGCACACTCATTCTAACAGTTCAGTGTGCGCACCTCCACAGGGACACACTCATTCTAACAGTTCAGTGTGCACACCTCAATGTGGACACACTCATTCTAACAGTTCAGTGTGCACACCTCCACAGGGGCACACTCATTCTAACAGTTCAGTGTGCACACCTCCATGTGGACACACTCATTCTAACAGTTCAGTGTACACACATCCATGTATACACAATCATTCTACGAGTTGAGTGTGCACACCTCCATGTGGACACAGTCATTCTAACAGTTCAGTGTGCACACCGCCACAGGGACACACTCATTCTAACAGTTCAGTGTGCACACCTCCATGTGGACACACTCATTCTAACAGTTCACTGTGCACACCTCCTTGTCGACACATTCTAACAGTTCAGTGTGCACACCTCAATGTAGACACACTCATTCTAACATTTCAGTGTGCACACCTCCATGTGGACACGATCTTTTTAATAGTTCAGTGTGCACAACTCCATGTGGACACAGTCATTCTAACATTTCAGTGTGCACACCTCCATGTGGACACAATCATCCTAATAGTTAAGTGTGCACACCTCCATGTGGACACAATCATTCTAACAGTTCAGTGTGCACACCTCCACAGGGACACAATCATTCTAACAGTTCAGTGTGCACACCTCCATGTGGACATACTCATTCTAAACGTTCAGTGTGCACACCTCCATGTGGGCACACTCATTCTAACAGTTCAGTGTACACACCTTAATGTGGACACACTCATTCTAACAGTTCAGTGTGCACACCTCCATGTGGGCACTCTCATTCTAACATTCAGTGTGCGCATCTCCACAGAAACACACTCATTCTAACAGTTCAGTGTGCACACCTCCATGTGGACACACTCATTCTAACAGTTCAGTGTGCACACCTCCATGTGGACACAGGCATTCTAACAGTTCAGTGTTCACACCTCCATGTGGACACACTCATTCTAACAGTTCATTGTGCACACCTCCATGTGGGCACACTCATTCTAACAGTTCAGTGCACACACATCCAAAAGGACACACTCATTCTAACAGTTCAGTGTGCATACCTCCATAGGGACACACTCATTCTAACATTTCAGTGTGCACACCTCCACAGGGACACACTCTTTCTAATAGTTCAGTGTGCACACCTCCATGTGGACATAATCATTCTAATAGTTGAGTGTGCACACCTCCATGTGGACACAGTCATTCTAACAGTTCAGTGTGCACACCTCCATGTGGACACACTCATTCTAACAGTTCAGTGTGCACACCTCCACAGGGTCACATTCATTCTAACAGTTCAGTGTGCACACCTCCATGCAGACAGAGTCATTCTAACAGTTCAGTGTGCACACCTCCATGTAGACACAGTCATTCTAACAGTTCAGTGTGCACACCTCCATATGGACACACTCATTCTAACAGTTCAGGGTGCATATCTCAACAGGGACACAGTCATTCTAACAGTTCAGTGTGCACACCTCCATGTAGACACAGTCATTCTAACAGTTCAGTGTGCACACCTCCATGTGGACACACGCATTCTAACAGTTCAGAGTGCATACCTCTACAGGGACACAGTCATTCTAACAGCTCAGTGTGCACACCTCCTTGTGGACACAATCATCCTAATTGTTCAGTGTGCACACCTCCATGTGGACACAATCATTCTAAGAGTTCAGTGTGCACACCTCCACAGGGACACACTCATTCTAACAGTTCAGTGTGCACACCTCCATGTGTACACAGTCATTCTAAAAGTTCAGTGTGCACACCTCCAGTGGATACACTCATTCTAACAGTTCAGAGTGCACACCTCCATGTGGACACACTCATTCTAACAGTTCAGTGTGCACACCTCCATGTGGGCACACTCATTCTAACAGTTCAGTGTGCACACCTCCATGTGGGCACACTCATTCTAACAGTTCAGTGTGCACACCTCCACAGGGACACACTCATTCTAACAGTTCAGTGTGCACATCTCCACAGGGGCACACTCATTCTAACAGTTCAGGGTGCACACCTCCACAGGGACACACTCATTCTAACAGTTCAGGGTGCACACCTCCATGTGGACACAATCATTCTAAGAGTTCAGTGTGAACACCTCCAAGAGGGCACACTCATTCTAACAGTTCAGTGCACAAAACTCCACGTGGACACACTCATTCTAACAGTTCAGTGTGCACACCTCCATGTGGACACACTCATTCTAACAGGTCAGTGGGCACATCTCCACGGGGACACACTCATTCTAACAGTTCAGTGTGCACACCTCCATGTGGACACTCTCATTCTTACAGTTCAGTGTGCACACCTTCATGTGGACACACTCATTCTAACAGTTCAGTGTACACACCTCCATGTGGACACAGTCATTCTAACAGTTCAGTGTGCACTTCTCCATGTGGGCACACTCATTCTAACATTCAGTGTGCACACCTCCATGTGGACACACTCATTCTAACAGTTCAGTGTGCACACCTCCACAGGGACACAATCATTCTTACATTTCAGTGTGCAAACCTCCATGCAGACACAGTCATTCTAACATTTCAGTGTTCACAACTCCATGTGTACACAGTCATTCTAAAAGTTCAGTGTGCACACCTCTATGTGGACACACACATTCTAACAGTTCAGAGTGCATACTTCAACAGGGACACAGTCATTCTAACAGTTCAGTGTGCACACCTCCATGTGGACACAGTCATTCTAACAGTTCAGTTTTGCACACCTCCATGTGGACACACTCATTCTAACAGTTCAGTGTGCACACCTCCACAGGGACACAATCACTCTAACAGTTCAGTGTGCACACCTCCATGCAAACACAGTCATTCTAACAGTTCAGTGTGTACACCTCCATGTAGACACAGTCATTCTAACAGTTCAGTGTGCACACCTCCATGTGGACACACTCATTCTAACAGTTCTGGGTGCATACCTCAACAGGGACACAGTCATTCTAACAGTTCAGTGTGCACACCTCCATGCAGACACAGTCATTCTAACAGTTCACTGTGCACACCTCAATGTAGACACAGTCATTCTAACAGTTCAGTGTGCACACCTCCATGTGGACACACTCATTCTAACAGTTCAGTGTTCACACCTCCATGTGGACACAATCATTCTAACAGTTCAGTGTGCACACCTCCACAGGGACACACTCATTCTAACATTTCAGTGTGCACACCTCCATGTGGACACACTCATTCTAACAGTTCAGTGTGAACACCTCCATGTGGACACACTCATTCTAACAGTTCACTGTCCACACCTCCATGTGGACACACTCATTCTAACAGTTCAGTGTGCACACCTCCATGTGGGCACACTCATTCTAACAGTTCAGTGTGCGCACCTCCACAGGGACACACTCATTCTAACAGTTCAGTGTGCACACCTCAATATGGACACACTCATTCTAACAGTTCAGTGTGCACACCTCCACAGGGGCACACTCATTCTAACAGTTCAGTGTGCACACCTCCACAGGGACACACTCATTCTAACAGTTCAGTGTACACACATCCATGTATACACAATCATTCTACGAGTTGAGTGTGCACACCTCCATGTGGACACAGTCATTCTAACAGTTCAGTGTGCACACCGCCACAGGGACACACTCATTCTAACAGTTCAGTGTGCACACCTCCATGTGGACACACTCATTCTAACAGTTCACTGTGCACACCTCCTTGTCGACACATTCTAACAGTTCAGTGTGCACACCTCAATGTAGACACACTCATTCTAACATTTCAGTGTGCACACCTCCACAGGGACACAATCATTCTAACAGTTCAGTGTGCACACCTCCATGTAGACACAGTCGTTCTAACAGTTCAGTGTGCACACCTCCACAGGAACACACTCATTATAACAGTTCAGTGTGCACACCTCCACAGGGACACAATCTTTCTAACAGTTCAGTGTGCCCACCTCCATGCAGACACAGTCATTCTAACAGTTCAGTGTGCACACCTCCATGTGCACACAGTCATTCTAACTGTTCAGTGTGCACAACTCCATGTGAACACAATCATTCTAATAGTTCAGTGTGCACACCTCCATGTGGACACAGTCATTCTAACAGTTCAGTGTGCACACCTCCATGTGGACACTCTCATTCTAACAATTCAGTGTGCACACCTCCATGTGGACACAATATTCTAACAGTTCAGTGAGCACACCTCGACAGGGACACAATCATTATAACAGTTCAGTGTGCACACCTCCATGTGGACACAATCATTCTAATAGTTCAGTGTGCACACCTCCATGTGGACACAGTAATTCTAACATTTCAGTGTGCACACCTCCATGTGGACACAATCATCCTAATAGTTAAGTGTGCACACCTCCATGTGGACACAATCATTCTAACAGTTCAGTGTGCACACCCCCACAGGCACAAAATCATTCTAACAGTTCAGTGTGCACACCTCCATGTGGACACACTCATTCTAACAGTTCAGTGTGCACACCTCCATGTGGGCACTCTCATTCTAACAGTTCAGTGTGCACACTTCCATGTGGACACACTCATTCTAACAGTTCAGTGTGCACACCTCCATGTGGACACAATCATTTTAATAGTTGAGTGTGCACACCTCCATGTGGACACAGTCATTCTAACAGTTCAGTGTGCACACCTCCACAGGGACACACTCATTCTAACAGTTCAGTGTGCACACCTCCATGTGGACACACTCATTCTAACAGTTCAGTGTGCACACCTCCTTGTCGACACATTCTAACAGTTCAGTGTGCACACCTCAATGTAGACACACTCATTCTAACATTTCAGTGTGCACACTTCCACAGGGACACAATCATTCTAACAGTTCAGTGTGCACACCTCCATGCAGACACAGTCATTCTAACAGTTCAGTGTACACACCTCCATGTGGACACGATCTTTTTAATAGTTCAGTGTGCACAACTCCCTGTGGACACAGTCATTCTAACATTTCAGTGTGCACACCTCCATGTGGACACAATCATCCTAATAGTTAAGTGTGCACACCTCCATGTGGACACAATCATTCTAACAGTTCAGTGTGCAAACCTCCACAGGGACACAATCATTCTAACAGTTCAGTGTGCACACCTCCATGTGGACACACTCATTCTAAACGTTCAGTGTGCACACCTCCATGTGGGCACACTCATTCTAACAGTTCAGTGTGCACACCTTAATGTGGACACACTCATTCTAACAGTTCAGTGTGCACACCTCCATGTGGGCACTCTCATTCTAACATTCAGTTTGCGCATCTCCACAGGGACACACTCATTCTAACAGTTCAGTGTGCACACCTCCATGTGGACACACTCATTCTAACAGTTCAGTGTGCACACCTCCATGTGGACACAGGCATTCTAACAGTTCAGTGTTCACACCTCCATGTGGACACACTCATTCTAACAGTTCATTGTGCACAACTCCATGTGGGCACACTCATTCTAACAGTTCAGTGCACACACATCCAAAGGGACACACTCATTCTAACAGTTCAGGGTGCATACCTCCACAGGGACACACTCATTCTAACATTTCAGTGTGCACACCTCCACAGGGACACACTCTTTCTAATAGTTCAGTGTGCACACTTCCATGTGGACATAATCATTCTAATAGTTGAGTGTGCACACCTCAATGTGGACACAGTCATTCTAACAGTTCAGTGTGCACACTTCCATGTAGACACAGTCATTCTAACAGTTCAGTGTGCACACCTCCATGTGGACACACTCATTCTAACAGTTCAGTGTGCACACCTCCACTGGGTCACATTCATTCTAACAGTTCAGTGTGCACACCTCCATGCAGACAGAGTCATTCTAACAGTTCAGTGTGCACACCTCCATGTAGACACAGTCATTCTAACAGTTCAGTGTGCACACCTCCATATGGACACACTCAATCTAACAGTTCAGGGTGCATATCTCAACAGGGACACAGTCATTCTAACAGTTCAGAGTGCACACCTCCATTTGGACACACTCATTCTAACAGTTCACTGTGCACATCTCCATGTGGGCACACTCATTCTAACAGTTCAGTGTGCACACCTCCACAGGGACACACTCATTCTAACAGTTCAGTGTGCACACCTCCATGCAGACATAATCATTCTAACAGTTCAGTGTGCACACCTCCATGTGGGCACTCTCATTCTAACAGTTCAGTGTGCGCATCTCCACAGGGACACACTCATTCTAACAGTTCAGTGTGCATACCTCCATGTGGACACACTCATTCTAACAGTTCAGTGTGCACACCTCCATGTGGACACACGCATTCTAACAGTTCAGTGTGCACAACTCCATGGGGACACACTCATTCTAACAGTTCATTGTGCACACCTCCATGTGGGCACACTCATTCTAAGAGTTCAGTGTGCACACCTCCACAGGGACACACTCATTCTAACAGTTCAGTGTGCATACCTCCACAGGGACACACTCATTCTAACATTTCAGTGTGCACACCTCCACAGGGACATACTCTTTCTAATAGTTCAGTGTGCACACCTCCATGTAGACATAATCATTCTAATAGTTGAGTGTGCACACCTCCATGTGGACAAATTCTAACAGTTCAGTGTGCACAGCTCCATGTAGACACAGTCATTCTAACAGTTCAGTGTGCACACCTCCATGTGGACACACTCATTCTAACAGCTCAGTGTGCACACCTCCATGTGGACACAATCATTCTAACAGTTCAGTGTGCACAACTCCATGTGGACACACTCATTCTAACAGTTCAGTGTGCACACCTCCATGTGGACACCCTCATTCTAACAGTTCAGTGTGCACATCTCCACGGGGACACACTCATTCTAACAGTTCAGTGTGCACACCTCCATGTGGGCACACTCATTCTAACAGTTCAGTGTGCACAGCTCCACGGGAACGCACTCATTCTAACAGTTCAGTGTGCACACCTCCATGTGGACACACACATTCTTACAGTTCAGTGTGCACACCTCCATTTGGACACACCCATTCTAACAGTTCAGTGTGCACAACTCCATGTGGGCACACTCATTCTAACATTCAGTGTGCACTCCTCCATGTGGACACACTCATTCTAACAGTTCAGTGTGCACACCTCCACAGGGACACACTCTTTCTAACATTTCAGTGTGCACACCTTTATGTGCACACAATCATCCTAATAGTTAAGTGTGCAATCCTCCATGTGGGCACACTCATTCTAACATTCAGTGTGCACATCTCCATGTGGACACACTCATTCTAACAGTTCAGTGTGCACACCTCCACAGGGACACAATCATTCTAACAGTTCAGTGTGCACACCTCCATGCAGACACAGTCATTCTAACATTTCAGTGTTCACACCTCCATGTGTACACAGTCATTCTAAAAGTTCAGTGTGCACACCTCTATGTGGACACACACATTCTAACAGTTCAGAGTGCATACTTCAACAGGGACACAGTCATTCTAACAGTTCAGTGTGCACACCTCCATGTGGACACAGTCATTCTAACAGTTCAGTTTTGCACACCTCCATGTGGACACACTCATTCTAACAGTTCAGTGTGCACACCTCCATAGGGACACAATCATTCTAACAGTTCAGTGTGCACACCTCCATGCAAACACAGTCATTCTAACAGTTCAGTGTGTACACCTCCATGTAGACACAGTCATTCTAACAGTTCAGTGTGCACACCTCCATGTGGACACACTCATTCTAACAGTTCTGGGTGCATACCTCAACAGGGACACAGTCATTCTAAAAGTTCAGTGTGCACACCTCCATGCAGACACAGTCATTCTAACAGTTCACTGTGCACACCTCAATGTAGACACAGTCATTCTAACAGTTCAGTGTGCACACCTCCATGTGGACACACTCATTCTAACAGTTAAGAGTGCATACCTCAACAGGGACACACTCATTCTAACAGCTCAGTGTGCACACCTCCATGTGGACACACTCATTCTAACAGTTCAGTGTTCACACCTCCATGTGGACACAATCATTCTAACAGTTCAGTGTGCACACCTCCACAGGGACACACTCATTCTAACATTTCAGTGTGCACACCTCCATGTGGACACACTCATTCTAACAGTTCAGTGTGAACACCTCCATGTGGACACACTCATTCTAACAGTTCAGTGTCCACACCTCCATGTGGACACACTCATTCTAACAGTTCAGTGTGCACACCTCCATGTGGGCACACTCATTCTAACAGTTCAGTGTGCGCACCTCCACAGGGACAAACTCATTCTAACAGTTCAGTGTGCACACCTCAATGTGGACACACTCATTCTAACAGTTCAGTGTGCACACCTCCACAGGGGCACACTCATTCTAACAGTTCAGTTTGCACACCTCCACAGGTACACACTCATTCTAACAGTTCAGTGTACACACATCCATGTATACACAATCATTCTACGAGTTGAGTGTGCACACCTCCATGTGGACACAGTCATTCTAACAGTTCAGTGTGCACACCGCCACAGGGACACACTCATTCTAACAGTTCAGTGTGCACACCTCCATGTGGACACACTCATTCTAACAGTTCACTGTGCACACCTCCTTGTCGACACATTCTAACAGTTCAGTGTGCACACCTCAATGTAGACACACTCATTCTAACATTTCAGTGTGCACACCTCCACAGGGACACAATCATTCTAACAGTTCAGTGTGCACACCTCCGTGTAGACACAGTCATTCTAACAGTTCATTGTGCACAACTCCAAGTGGACACACTCATTGTAACATTTCAATGTGCACACCTCCACAGGGACACAATCATTCTAACAGTTCAGTGTGCACACCTCCATGCAGACACAGTCATTCTAATAGTTCAGTGTGCACACCTCCATGTATACACAGTCATTCTAACAGTTCAGTGTGCACACCTCCATGTGGACACACTCATTCAAACAGTTCAGGGTGCATACCTCAACAGGGACACAGTCATTCTAACAGTTCAGTGTGCACACCTCCATGCAGACACAGTCATTCTAACAGTTCACTGTGCACACCTCAATGTAGACACAGTCATTCTAACAGTTCAGTGTGCACACCTCCATGTGGACACACTCATTCTAACAGTTCAGAGTGCATACCTCAACAGGGACACAGTCATTCTAACACTTCAGCGTGCACACCTCCATGTGAACACACTCATTCTAACAGTTCAGTGTGCACACCTTCACAGGGTCACAATCATTCTAACAGTTCAGTGTGCACACCTCCATGCAGACAGAGTCATTCTAACAGTTCAGTGTGCACACCTCCATGTAGACACAGTCATTCTAACAGTTCAGTGTGCACACCTCCATGTGGACACACTCATTCTAACAGTTCAGAGGGCATAACTCAACAGGGACACAGTCATTCTAACAGCTCAGTGTGCACACCTCCATGTGGACACAATCATCCTAATAGTTCAGTGTGCACACCTCCATGTGGACACAATCATTCTAAGAGTTCAGTGTGCACACCTCCACAGGGACACACTCATTCTAACATTTCAGTGTGCACACCTCCATGTGTACACAGTCATTCTAAACGTTCAGTGTGCACACCTCCAATGGATACACTCATTCTAACAGTTCAGTGTGCACACCTCCATGTGGACACACTCATTCTAACAGTTCAATGTGCACACCTCCACAAGGACACACTCATTCTAACAGTTCAGTGTGCACATCTCCATAGGGGCACACTCATTCTAACAGTTCAGGGTGCACACCTCCACAGGGACACACTCATTCTAACAGTTCAGGGTGCACACCTCCATGTGGACACAATCATTCTAAGAGTTCAGTGTGAACACCTACAAGAGGGCACACTCATTCTAACAGTTCAGTGCGCACAACTCCATGTGGACACACTCATTCTAACAGTTCAGTGTGCACACCTCCCTGTGGACACACTCATTCTAACAGTTAAGTGTGCACACCTCCATGTGTGCAAACTCATTCTAACAGTTCAATGTGCACACCTCCACAAGGACACACTCATTCTAACAGTTCAGTGTGCACATCTCCACAGGGGCACACTCATTCTAACAGTTCAGGGTGCACACCTCCATGTGGACACAATCATTCTAAGAGTTCAGTGTGAACACCTCCAAGAGGGCACACTCATTCTAACAGTTCAGTGCGCACAACTCCATGTGGACACACTCATTCTAACATTTCAGTGTGCACACCTCCATGTGGACACACTCATTCTAACAGGTCAGTGTGCACACCTCCATGCAGACACAGTCATTCTAATAGTTCAGTGTGCACACCTCCATGTATACACAGTCATTCTAACAGTTCAGTGTGCACACCTCCATGTGGACACACTCATTCAAACAGTTCAGGGTGCATAACTCAACAGGTATACAGTCATTCTAACAGTTCAGTGTGCACACCTCCATGCAGACACAGTCATTCTAACAGTTCACTGTGCACACCTCAATGTAGACACAGTCATTCTAACAGTTCAGTGTGCACACCTCCATGTGGACACACTCATTCTATCAGTTCAGAGTGCATACCTCAACAGGGACACAGTCATTCTAACAGCTCAGTGTGCACACCTCCATGTGGACACATTCATTCCAAAAGTTCAGGGTGCACACCTCCATGTGGACACACTCATTCTAACAGTTCAGTGTGCACACCTCCACAGGGACACACTCATTCTAACATTTCAGTGTGCACACCTCCATGTGGACACACTCATTCTAACAGTTCAGTGTGCACACCTCCAAGTGGACACACTCATTCTAACAGTTCAGTGTGCACACCTCCATGTGGACACACTCATTCTAACAGTTCAGTGTGCACACCTCCATGTGGACACAATCATTCTAATAGTTGAGTGTGCACACCTCCCTGTAGACACACTTATTCTAACAGTTTTGTGTGCACACCTCCATGTGGACACACTCATTCTAACATTTCAGTGTGCACAACTTCATGTAAGCACACTCATTCTAACAGTTCAGTGTGCACACTTCCATGTGGCAACAATCATTCTAACAGTTCAGTGTGCACACTTCCATGTGGACACAGTTATTCTAACAGTTCAGTGTGCACACCTCCATATAGAAACAATCATTTTAACAGTTCAGTGTGCACACCTCCATGTGGACACACTCATTCTAAGAGTTCAGTGTGCACACCTCCATGTGGGCACACTCATTCTAACAGTTCAGTGTGCACACCTCCATGTGGGCACACTCATTCTTAAAGTTCATTGTGCACAGCTCCACGGGAAGACACTCATTCTAACAGTTCAGTGTGCACACTTCCATGTGGACACACTCATTCTTACAGTTCAGTGTGCACAACTTCATGTGGACACACTCATTCTAACAGTTCAGTGTACACACCTCCATGTGGACACAGTCATTCTAACAGTTCAGTGTGCACATCTCCATGTGGGCACACTCATTCTATCATTCAGTGTGCACACCTCCATGTGGACACACTCATTCTAACAGTTCAGTGTGCACACCTCCACAGGGACACAATCATTTTAACAGTTCAGTGTGCACACCTCCATGCAGACACAGTCATTCTAACAGTTCAGTGTGCACACCTCCATGTGTACACAGTCATTCTAAAAGTTCAGTGTGCACACCTCTATGTGGACACACTCATTCTAACAGTTCAGAGTGCATACTTCAACAGGGACACAGTCATTCTAACATTTCAGTGTGCACACCTCCATTTGGACACAGTCATTCTAACAGTTCAGTGTGCACACCTCCATGTGGACACACTCATTCTAACAGTTCAGTGTGCACACCTCCACAGGGACACAATCATTCTAACAGTTCAGTGTGCACACCTCCATGCAGACACAGTCATTCTAACAGTTCAGTGTGTACACCTCCATGTAGACACAGTCATTCTAACAGTTCAGTGTGCACACCTCCATGTGGACACACTCATTCTAACAGTTCTGGGTGCATACCTCAACAGGGACACAGTCATTCTAACAGTTCAGTGTGCACACCACCATGAAGACACAGTCATTCTAACAGTTCACAGTGCACACCTCAATGTAGACACAGTCATTCTAACAGTTCAGTGTGCACACCTCCATGTGGACACACTCATTCTAACAGTTCAGAGTGCATACCTCAACAGGGACACAGTCATTCTAACAGTTCAGTGTGAACACCTCCATGTGGACACAATCATTCTAACATTTCAGTGTGCACACCTCCACAGGGACACAGTCATTCTAACAGCTCAGTGTGCACACCTCCATGTGGACACACTCAATCTAACAGTTCAGTGTGCACACCTCCATGTGGACACACTCATTCTAACAGTTCAGTGTCCACACCTCCATGTGGACACACTCATTCTAACAGTTCATTGTGCACACCTCCATGTGGACACACTCATTCTAACATTTCAGTGTGCACACCTCCAAGTGGACACACTCATTCTAACAGTTCAGTGTGCACACCTCCATGTGGACACACTCATTCTAACAGTTCAGTGTGCACACCTCCATGTGGACACAATCATTCTAATAGTTGAGTGTACACACCTCCCTGTGGACACACTTATTCTAACAGTTTAGTGTGCACACCTCCATGTGGACACACTCATTCTAACATTTCAGTGTGCACACCTTCATGTAAGCACACTCATTCTAACAGTTCAGTGTGCACACTTCCATGTGGCAACAATCATTCTAACAGTTCAGTGTGCACACCTCCATGTGGACACACTCATTCTAAGAGTTCAGTGTGCACAACTCCATGTGGGCACACTCATTCTAACAGTTCAGTGTGCACACCTCCATGTGGGCACACTCATTTTAAAAGTTCAGTGTGCACAGCTCCACGGGAAGACACTCATTCTAACAGTTCAGTGTGCACAACTTCATGTGGACACACTCATTCTAACAGTTCAGTGTACACACCTCCATGTGGACACAGTCATTCTAACAGTTCAGTGTGCACATCTCCATGTGGGCACACTCATTCTAACATTCAGTGTGCACACCTCCATGTGGACACACTCATTCTAACAGTTCAGTGTGCACACCTCCACAGGGACACAATCATTCTAACAGTTCAGTGTGCACACCTCCATGCAGACACAGTCATTCTAACAGTTCAGTGTGCACACCTCCATGTGTACACAGTCATTCTAAAAGTTCAGTGTGCACACCTCTATGTGGACACACTCATTCTAACAGTTCAGAGTGCATACTTCAACAGGGACACAGTCATTCTAACATTTCAGTGTGCACACCTCCATTTGGACACAGTCATTCTAACAGTTCAGTGTGCACACCTCCATGTGGACACACTCATTCTAACAGTTCAGTGTGCACACCTCCACAGGGACACAATCATTCTAACAGTTCAGTGTGCACACCTCCATGCAGACTCAGTCATTCTAACAGTTCAGTGTGCACACCTCAATG
Organism: Peromyscus eremicus; assembly: GCF_949786415.1. Taxonomy (NCBI): domain Eukaryota; kingdom Metazoa; phylum Chordata; class Mammalia; order Rodentia; family Cricetidae; genus Peromyscus; species Peromyscus eremicus. Next base: position 236,569 of record NW_026734636.1, read on the forward strand.
TAGACACAGTCATTCTAACAGTTCACTGTGCACACCTCAATGTAGACACAGTCATTCTAACAGTTCAGTGTGCACACCTCCATGTGGACACACTCATTCTAACAGTTCAGTGTGCACACCACCATGCAGACACAGTCATTCTAACAGTTCACTGTGCACACCTCAATGTAGACACAGTCATTCTAACAGTTCAGTGTGCACACCTCCATGTGGACACACTCATTCTAACAGTTCAGAGTGCATACCTCAACAGGGACACAGTCATTCTAACAGTTCAGTGTGAACACCTCCATGTGGACACAATCATTCTAACATTTCAGTGTGCACACCTCCACAGGGACACACTCATTCTAACATTTCAGTGTGCACACCTCCATGTGGACACACTCAATCTAACAGTTCAGTGTGCACACCTCCATGTGGACACACTCATTCTAACAGTTCAGTGTCCACACCTCCATGTGGACACACTCATTCTAACAGTTCATTGTGCACACCTCCATGTGGGCACACTCATTCTAACATTTCAGTGTGCGCACCTCCACAGGGACACACTCATTCTAACAGTTCAGTGTGCACACCTCCATGTGAACACACTCATTCTAACAGTTCAGTGTACACACCTCCACAGGGGCACACTCATTCTAACAGTTCAGTGTGCACACCTCCACAGGGACACACTCAACTAACAGTTCAGTGTGCACACATCCATGTGGACACAATCATTCTAGGAGTTGAGTGTGCACACCTCCATGTGGAAACAGTCATTCTAACAGTTCAGTGTGCACACCGCCACAGGGACACACTCATTCTAACAGTTCAGTGTGCACACCTCCATGTGGACACACTCATTCTAACAGTTCACTGTGCACACCTCCTTGTCCACACATTCTAACAGTTCAGTGTGCACACCTCAATGTAGACACACTCATTCTAACATTTCAGTGTGCACACCTCCACAGGGACACAATCATTCTAACAGTTCAGGGTGCACACCTCCATGTAGACACAGTCATTCTAACAGTTCATTGTGCACACCTCCAAGTGGACACACTCATTGTAACAGTTCAATGTGCACACCTCCACAGGGACACAATCATTCTAACAGTTCAGTGTCCACACCTGCATGCAGACACAGTCATTCTAACAGTTCAGTGTGCACACCTCCATGTATACACAGTCATTCTAACAGTTCAGTGTGCACACCTCCATGTGGACACACTCATTCAAACAGTTCAGTGTGCATACCTCAACAGGGACACAGTCATTCTAACAGTTCAGTGTGCACACCTCCATGCAGACACAGTCATTCTAACAGTTCACTGTGCACACCTCAATGTAGACACAGTCATTCTAACAGTTCAGTGTGCACACCTCCATGTGGACACACTCATTCTAACAGTTCAGAGTGCATACCTCAACAGGGACACAGTCATTCTAACAGCTCAGTGTGCACACCTCCATGTGGACACATTCTAACATTTCAGAGTGCACACCTCCATGTGGACACACTCATTCTAACAGTTCACTGTGCACATCTCCATGTGGGCACACTCATTCTAACAGTTCAGTGTGCACACCTCCACATGGACACACTCATTCTAACAGTTCAGTGTGCACACCTCCATGCAGACATAGTTATTCTAACAGTTCAGTGTGCACACCTCTATATGGACACCCTCATTCTAACAGTTCAGAGTGCATACATCCACAGGTACACACTCATTCTAACAGTTCAGTGTGCACAACTCCACAGGGACACACTCATTCTATCAGTTCACTGTGCTCACCACCAAGTGGACACACTCATTCTAACAGTTCAGTGTGCACACCTCCATGTGGACACATTCTAAATGTTCAGTGTGCACACCTCCATGTAGACACACTCATTCTAACATTTCAGTGTGCACAGTTCCACAGGGACACAATCTTTCTTACAGTTCAGTGTGCACACCTCCATGCAGACACAGTCATTCTAACAGTTCAGTGTGCACACCTCCATGTGGACACAGTCATTCTAACTGTTCAGTGTGCACACCTCTATGTAGACACACTCATTCTAACAGTTCAGAGTGCATACCTCCACAGGGACACAGTCATTCTACAGTTCAGTGTGCACACGTCCATGTGGACACAATCATTCTAATAGTTCAATGTGAACACCTCCATGTGGACACAGTCATTCTAACAGTTCATTGTGCACACCGCCATGTGGATAAACTCATTCTAACAGTTCAATGTGCACACATACATGTGGACACACTTATTCTAACAGTTCAGTGTGCACAGCTCAATGTGGACACACTCATTCTAACAGTTCATTGTGCACACCTCCATGTGGACACATTCTAACAGTTCACTGTGCGCACCTCCATGCGGACACAGTCATTCTAACAGTTCAGTGTGCAAACCTCCATATGGACACAGTCATTCTAACAGTTCAGTGTGTACACCTCTATGTGGACACCCTCATTCTAATAGTTCAGAGTGCATACCTCCACAGGGACACACTCATTCTAACAGTTCAGTGTGCACACCTCCATGTGGACACACTCATTCTAACAGTTCAGTGTGCACACCTCCACAGGGGCACACTCATTCTAACAGTTCAGTGTGCACACCTCCACAAGGACACACTCATTCTAACAGTTCAGTGTGCACACATCCATGTGGACACAATCATTTTAAGAGTTGATTGTGCACACCTCCATGTGGACACAGTCATTCTTACAGTTCAGTGTGCACACCTCCACAGGGACACACTCATTCTCACAGTTCAGTGTGCACACCTCCATGCAGACACAGTCATTCTAACAGTTCAGTGTGCACACCTCCATGTGGACACAATCATTCTAATAGTTCAGTGTGAACACTTCTATGTGTACACACTCATTCTAACAGTTCAGTGTGCACACCTCCATGTGGACACATTCTAACAGTTCAATGTGCACACATCCATGTAGACAAACTCATTGTAACATTTCAGTGTGCACACCTCCACAAGGACACACTCATTCTAACAGTTCAGTGTGCACACCTCCATGTAGACACAGTCAATTTAACAGTTCATTGTGCACACCTCCAAGTGGACACACTCATTCTAACAGTTCAGTGTCCACACCTCCATGTGGACACACTCATTCTAACAGTTCATTGTGGACACCTCCATGTGGGCACACTCATTCTAACAGTTCAGTGTGCGCACCTCCACAGGGACACACTCATTCTAACAGTTCAGTGTGCACACCTCCATGTGAACACACTCATTCTAACAGTTCAGTGTGCACACCTCCACAGGGGCACACTCATTCTAACAGTTCAGTGTGCACACCTCCACAGGGACACACTCATTCTAACAGTTCAGTGTGAACACATCCATGTGGACACAATCATTCTAGGAGTTGAGTGTGCACACCTCCATGTGGACACAGTCATTCTAACAGTTCAGTGTGCACACCGCCAGAGGGACACACTCATTCTAACAGTTCAGTGTGCACACCTCCATGTGGACACACTCATTCTAACAGTTCACTGTGCACACCTCCTTGTCCACACATTCTAACAGTTCAGTGTGCACACCTCAATGTAGACACACTCATTCTAACATTTCAGTGTGCACACCTCCACAGGGACACAATCATTCTAACAGTTCAGTGTCCTCACATCCATGCAGACACAGTCATTCTAACAGTTCAGTGTGCACACCTCCATGTATACACAGTCATTCTAACAGTTCAGTGTGCACACCTCCATGTGGACACACTCATTCAAACAGTTCAGGGTGCATACCTCAACAGGGACACAGTCATTCTAACAGTTCAGTGTGCACAACTCCATGCAGACACAGTCATTCTAACAGTTCACTGTGCACACCTCAATGTAGACACAGTCATTCTAACAGTTCAGTGTGCACACCTCCATGTGGACACACTCATTCTAACAGTTCAGAGTGCATACCTCAACAGGGACACAGTCATTCTAACAGCTCAGTGTGCACACCTCCATGTGGACACATTCATTCCAAAAGTTCAGGGTGCACACCTCCATGTGGACACACTCATTCTAACAGTTCAGTGTGCACACCTCCACAGGGACACACTCATTCTAACATTTCAGTGTGCACACCTCCATGTGGACACACTCATTCTAACAGTTCAGTGTGCACACCTCCAAGTGGACACACTCATTCTAACAGTTCAGTGTGCACACCTCCATGTGGACACACTCATTCTAACAGTTTATTGTGCACACCTCCATGTGGACAATCATTCTAATAGTTGAGTGTGCACACCTCCCTGTGGACACACTTATTCTAACAGTTTTGTGTGCACACCTCCATGTGGACACACTCATTCTAACATTTCAGTGTGCACACCTTCATGTAAGCACACTCATTCTAACAGTTCAGTGTGCACACTTCCATGTGGCAACAATCATTCTAACAGTTCAGTGTGCACACTTCCATGTGGACACAGTTATTCTAACAGTTCAGTGTGCACACCTCCATATAGAAACAATCATTTAACAGTTCAGTGTGCACACCTCCATGTGGACACACTCATTCTAAGAGTTCAGTGTGCACACCTCCATGTGGGCACACTCATTCTAACAGTTCAGTGTGCACACCTCCATGTGGGCACACTCATTCTAAAAGTTCAGTGTGCACAGCTCCACGGGAAGACACTCATTCTAACAGTTCAGTGTGCACACTTCCATGTGGACACACTCATTCTTACAGTTCAGTGTGCACAACTTCATGTGGACACACTCATTCTAACAGTTCAGTGTACACACCTCCATGTGGACACAGTCATTCTAACAGTTCAGTGTGCACATCTCCATGTGGGCACACTCATTCTAACATTCAGTGTGCACACCTCCATGTGGACACACTCATTCTAACAGTTCAGTGTGCACACCTCCACAGGGACACAATCATTTTAACAGTTCAGTGTGCACACCTCCATGCAGACACAGTCATTCTAACAGTTCAGTGTGCACACATCCATGTGTACACAGTCATTCTAAAAGTTCAGTGTGCACACCTCTATGTGGACACACTCATTCTAACAGTTCAGAGTGCATACTTCAACAGGGACACAGTCATTCTAACATTTCAGTGTGCACACCTCCATTTGGACACAGTCATTCTAACAGTTCAGTGTGCACACCTCCATGTGGACACACTCATTCTAACAGTTCAGTGTGCACACATCCACAGGGACACAATCATTCTAACAGTTCAGTGTGCACACCTCCATGCAGACACAGTCATTCTAACTGTTCAGTGTGTACACCTCCATGTAGACACAGTCATTCTAACAGTTCAGTGTGCACACCTCCATGTGGACACACTCATTCTAACAGTTCTGGGTGCATACCTCAACAGGGACACAGTCATTCTAACAGTTCAGTGTGCACACCACCATGAAGACACAGTCATTCTAACAGTTCACTGTGCACACCTCAATGTAGACACAGTCATTCTAACAGTTCAGTGTGCACACCTCCATGTGGACACACTCATTATAACAGTTCAGAGTGCATACCTCAACAGGGACACAGTCATTCTAACAGTTCAGTGTGAACACCTCCATGTGGACACAATCATTCTAACATTTCAGTGTGCACACCTCCACAGGGACACAGTCATTCTAACAACTCAGTGTGCACACCTCCATGTGGACACACTCAATCTAACAGTTCAGTGTGCACACCTCCATGTGGACACACTCATTCTAACAGTTCAGTGTCCACACCTCCATGTGGACACACTCATTCTAACAGTTCATTGTGCACACCTCCATGTGGACACACTCATTCTAACAGTTCAGTGTGCACACCTCCAAGTGGACACACTCATTCTAACAGTTCAGTGTGCACACCTCCATGTGGACACACTCATTCTAACAGTTCAGTGTGCACACCTCCATGTGGACACAATCATTCTAATAGTTGAGTGTGCACACCTCCCTGTGGACACACTTATTCTAACAGTTTAGTGTGCACACCTCCATGTGGACACACTCATTCTAACATTTCAGTGTGCACACCTTCATGTAAGCACACTCATTCTAACAGTTCAGTGTGCACACTTCCATGTGGCAACAATCATTCTAACAGTTCAGTGTGCACACCTCCATGTGGACACACTCATTCTAAGAGTTCAGTGTGCACAACTCCATGTGGGCACACTCATTCTAACAGTTCAGTGTGCACACCTCCATGTGGGCACACTCATTCTAAAAGTTCAGTGTGCACAGCTCCACGGGAAGACACTCATTCTAACAGTTCATTGTGCACACTTCCATGTCTACACACTCATTCTTACAGTTCAGTGTGCACACCTCCATGTGGACACACTCATTCTAAGAGTTCAGTGTGCACACCTCCATGCAGACACAGTCATTCTAACAGTTCAGTGTGCACACCTCCATGTGTACACAGTCATTCTAAAAGTTCAGTGTGCACACCTCTATGTGGACACACTCATTCTAACAGTTCAGAGTGCATACTTCAACAGGGACACAGTCATTCTAACATTTCAGTGTGCACACCTCCATTTGGACACAGTCATTCTAACAGTTCAGTGTGCACACCTCCATGTGGACACACTCATTCTAACAGTTCAGTGTGCACACCTCCACAGGGACACAATCATTCTAACAGTTCAGTGTGCACACCTCCATGCAGACTCAGTCATTCTAACAGTTCATTGTGCACACCTCAATGTAGACACAGTCATTCTAACAGTTCAGTGTGCACACCTCCATGTGGACACACTCATTCTAACAGTTCATTGTGCACACCTCCATGTGGGCACACTCATTCTAACATTTCAGTGTGCGCAACTCCACAGGGACACACTCATTCTAACAGTTCAGTGTGCACACCTCCATGTGAACACACTCATTCTAACAGTTCAGTGTGCACACCTCCACAGGGGCACACTCATTCTAACAGTTCAGTGTGCACACCTCCACAGGGACACACTCAACTAACAGTTCAGTGTGCACACATCCATGTGGACACAATCATTCTAGGAGTTGAGTGTGCACACCTCCATGTGGAAACAGTCATTCTAACAGTTCAGTGTGCACACCGCCACAGGGACACACTCATTCTAACAGTTCAGTGTGCACACCTCCATGTGGACACACTCATTCTAACAGTTCACTGTGCACACCTCCTTGTCCACACATTCTAACAGTTCAGTGTGCACACCTCAATGTAGACACACTCATTCTAACATTTCAGTGTGCACACCTCCACAGGGACACAATCATTCTAACAGTTCAGTGTGCACACCTCCATGTAGACACAGTCATTCTAACAGTTCATTGTGCACACCTCCAAGTGGACACACTCATTGTAACAGTTCAATGTGCACACCTCCACAGGGACACAATCATTCTAACAGTTCAGTGTCCACACCTGCATGCAGACACAGTCATTCTAACAGTTCAGTGTGCACACCTCCATGTATACACAGTCATTCTAACAGTTCAGTGTGCACACCTCCATGTGGACACACTCATTCAAACAGTTCAGTGTGCATACCTCAACAGGGACACAGTCATTCTAACAGTTCAGTGTGCACACCTCCATGCAGACACAGTCATTCTAACAGTTCACTGTGCACACCTCAATGTAGACACAGTCATTCTAACAGTTCAGTGTGCACACCTCCATGTGGACACACTCATTCTAACAGTTCAGAGTGCATACCTCAACAGGGACACAGTCATTCTAACAGCTCAGTGTGCACACCTCCATGTGGACACATTCTAACATTTCAGAGTGCACACCTCCATGTGGACACACTCATTCTAACAGTTCACTGTGCACATCTCCATGTGGGCACACTCATTCTAACAGTTCAGTGTGCACACCTCCACATGGACACACTCATTCTAACAGTTCAGTGTGCACACCTCCATGCAGACATAGTTATTCTAACAGTTCAGTGTGCACACCTCTATATGGACACCCTCATTCTAACAGTTCAGAGTGCATACATCCACAGGTACACACTCATTCTAACAGTTCAGTGTGCACAACTCCACAGGGACACACTCATTCTATCAGTTCACTGTGCTCACCACCAAGTGGACACACTCATTCTAACAGTTCAGTGTGCACACCTCCATGTGGACACATTCTAAATGTTCAGTGTGCACACCTCCATGTAGACACACTCATTCTAACATTTCAGTGTGCACAGTTCCACAGGGACACAATCTTTCTTACAGTTCAGTGTGCACACCTCCATGCAGACACAGTCATTCTAACAGTTCAGTGTGCACACCTCCATGTGGACACAGTCATTCTAACTGTTCAGTGTGCACACCTCTATGTAGACACACTCATTCTAACAGTTCAGAGTGCATATCTCCACAGGGACACAGTCATTCTACAGTTCAGTGTGCACACGTCCATGTGGACACAATCATTCTAATAGTTCAATGTGAACACCTCCATGTGGACACAGTCATTCTAACAGTTCATTGTGCACACCGCCATGTGGATAAACTCATTCTAACAGTTCAATGTGCACACATACATGTGGACACACTTATTCTAACAGTTCAGTGTGCACAGCTCAATGTGGACACACTCATTCTAACAGTTCATTGTGCACACCTCCATGTGGACACATTCTAACAGTTCACTGTGCACACCTCCATGCGGACACAGTCATTCTAACAGTTCAGTGTGCAAACCTCCATATGGACACAGTCATTCTAACAGTTCAGTGTGTACACCTCTATGTGGACACCCTCATTCTAATAGTTCAGAGTGCATACCTCCACAGGGACACACTCATTCTAACAGTTCAGTGTGCACACCTCCATGTGGACACACTCATTCTAACAGTTCAGTGTGCACACCTCCACAGGGGCACACTCATTCTAACAGTTCAGTGTGCACACCTCCACAAGGACACACTCATTCTAACAGTTCAGTGTGCACACATCCATGTGGACACAATCATTTTAAGAGTTGATTGTGCACACCTCCATGTGGACACAGTCATTCTTACAGTTCAGTGTGCACACCTCCACAGGGACACACTCATTCTCACAGTTCAGTGTGCACACCTCCATGCAGACACAGTCATTCTAACAGTTCAGTGTGCACACCTCCATGTGGACACAATCATTCTAATAGTTCAGTGTGAACACTTCTATGTGTACACACTCATTCTAACAGTTCAGTGTGCACACCTCCATGTGGACACATTCTAACAGTTCAATGTGCACACATCCATGTAGACAAACTCATTGTAACATTTCAGTGTGCACACCTCCACAAGGACACACTCATTCTAACAGTTCAGTGTGCACACCTCCATGTAGACACAGTCAATTTAACAGTTCATTGTGCACACCTCCAAGTGGACACACTCATTCTAACAGTTCAGTGTGCACACCTCCACAGGGACACAATCATTCTAACAGTTCAGTGTGCACACCTCCATGCAGACACAGTCATTCTAACAGTTCAGTGTGCACACCTCCATGTATACACAGTCATTCTAACAGTTCAGTGTGCACACCTCCATGTGGACACACTCATTCAAACAGTTCAGGGTGCATACCTCAACAGGGACACAGTCATTCTAACAGTTCAGTGTGCACACTTCCATGTGGGACACAGTTATTCTAACAGTTCAGTGTGCACACCTCCATATAGAAACAATCATTTTAACAGTTCAGTGTGCACACCTCCATGTGGACACACTCATTCTAAGAGTTCAGTGTGCACACCTCCATGTGGGCACACTCATTCTAACAGTTCAATGTGCACACCTCCATGTGGGCACACTCATTCTAAAAGTTCAGTGTGCACAGCTCCACGGGAAGACACTCATTCTAACAGTTCAGTGTGCCACACTTCCATGTGGACACACTCATTCTTACAGTTCAGTGTGCACAACTTCATGTGGACACACTCATTCTAACAGTTCAGTGTACACACCTCCATGTGGACACAGTCATTCTAACAGTTCAGTGTGCACATCTCCATGTGGGCACACTCATTCTAACATTCAGTGTGCACACCTCCATGTGGACACACTCATTCTAACAGTTCCGTGTGCACACCTCCACAGGGACACAATCATTCTAACAGTTCAGTGTGCACACCTCCATGCAGACACAGTCATTCTAACAGTTCAGTGTGCACACCTCCATGTGTACACAGTCATTCTAAATGTTCAGTGTGCACACCTCTATGTGGACACACTCATTCTAACAGTTCAGAGTGCATACTTCAACAGGGACACAGTCATTCTAACATTTCAGTGTGCACACCTCCATTTGGACACAGTCATTCTAACAGTTCAGTGTGCACACCTCCATGTGGACACACTCATTCTAACAGTTCAGTGTGCACACCTCCACAGGGACACAATCATTCTAACATTTCAGTGTGCACACCTCCATGCAGACACAGTCATTCTAACAGTTCAGTGTGTACACCTCCATGTAGACACAGTCATTCTAACAGTTCAGTGTGCACACCTCCATGTGGACACACTCATTCTAACAGTTCTGGGTGCATACCTCAACAGGGACACAGTCATTCTAACAGTTCAGTGTGCACACCACCATGCAGACACAGTCATTCTAACAGTTCACTGTGCACACCTCAATGTAGACACAGTCATTCTAACAGTTCAGTGTGCACACCTCCATGTGGACACACTCATTCTAACAGTTCAGAGTGCATACCTCAACAGGGACACAGTCATTCTAACAGTTCAGTGTGAACACCTCCATGTGCACACAATCATTCTAACATTTCAGTGTGGACACCTCCACAGGGACACACTCATTCTAACATTTCAGTGTGCACACCTCCATGTGGACACACTCATTCTAACAGTTCAGTGTGCACACCTCCATGTGGACACACTCATTCTAACAGTTCAGTGTCCACACCTCCATGTGGACACACTCATTCTAACAGTTCATTGTGCACACCTCCATGTGGGCACTCTCATTCTACCAGTTCAGTGTGCACACCTCCACAGGGACACACTCATTCTAACAGTTCAGTGTGCACACCTCCATGTGAACACACTCATTCTAACAGTTCAGTGTGCACACCTCCACAGGGACACACTCATTCTAACAGTTCAGTGTGCACACATCCATGTGGACACAATCATTCTAGGAGTTGAGTGTGCACACCTCCATGTGGACACAGTCATTCTAACAGTTCAGTGTGCACACCGCCAGAGGGACACACTCATTCTAACAGTTCAGTGTGCACACCTCCATGTGGACACACTCATTCTAACAGTTCACTTTGCACACCTCCTTGTCCACACATTTTAACAGTTCAGTGTGCACACCTCAATGTAGACACACTCATTCTAACATTTCAGTGTGCACACCTCCACAGGGACACAATCATTCTAACAGTTCAGTGTGCACACCTCCATGTAGACACAGTCATTCTAACAGTTCATTGTGCACACCTCCAAGTGGACACACTCATTGTAACAGTTCAATGTGCACACCTCCACAGGGACACAATCATTCTAACAGTTCAGTGTCCACACCTGCATGCAGACACAGTCATTCTAACAGTTCAGTGTGCACACCTCCATGTACACACAGTCATTCTAACAGTTCAGTGTGCACACCTCCATGTGGACACACTCATTCAAACAGTTCAGGGTGCATACCTCAACAGGGACACAGTCATTCTAACAGTTCAGTGTGCACACCTCCATGCAGACACAGTCATTCTAACAGTTCACTGTGCACACCTCAATGTAGACACAGTCATTCTAACAGTTCAGTGTGCACACCTCCATGTGGACACACTCATTCTAACAGTTCAGAGTGCATACCTCAACAGGGACACAGTCATTCTAACAGCTCAGTGTGCACACCTCCATGTGGACACATTCTAACATTTCAGAGTGCACACCTCCATGTGGACACACTCATTCTAACAGTTCACTGTGCACATCTCCATGTGGGCACACTCATTCTAACAGTTCAGTGTGCACACCTCCACATGGACACACTCATTCTAACAGTTCAGTGTGCACACCTCCATGCAGACATAGTTATTCTAACAGTTCAGTGTGCACACCTCTATATGGACACCCTCATTCTAACAGTTCAGAGTGCATACATCCACAGGTACACACTCATTCTAACAGTTCAGTGTGCACAACTCCACAGGGACACACTCATTCTATCAGTTCACTGTGCTCACCACCAAGTGGACACACTCATTCTAACAGTTCAGTGTGCACACCTCCATGTGGACACATTCTAAATGTTCAGTGTGCACACCTCCATGTAGACACACTCATTCTAACATTTCAGTGTGCACAGTTCCACAGGGACACAATCTTTCTTACAGTTCAGTGTGCACACCTCCATGCAGACACAGTCATTCTAACAGTTCAGTGTGCACACCTCCATGTGGACACAGTCATTCTAACTGTTCAGTGTGCACACCTCTATGTAGACACACTCATTCTAACAGTTCAGAGTGCATACCTCCACAGGGACACAGTCATTCTACAGTTCAGTGTGCACACGTCCATGTGGACACAATCATTCTAATAGTTCAATGTGAACACCTCCATGTGGACACAGTCATTCTAACAGTTCATTGTGCACACCGCCATGTGGATAAACTCATTCTAACAGTTCAATGTGCACACATACATGTGGACACACTTATTCTAACAGTTCAGTGTGCACAGCTCAATGTGGACACACTCATTCTAACAGTTCATTGTGCACACCTCCATGTGGACACATTCTAACAGTTCACTGTGCGCACCTCCATGCGGACACAGTCATTCTAACAGTTCAGTGTGCAAACCTCCATATGGACACAGTCATTCTAACAGTTCAGTGTGTACACCTCTATGTGGACACCCTCATTCTAATAGTTCAGAGTGCATACCTCCACAGGGACACACTCATTCTAACAGTTCAGTGTGCACACCTCCATGTGGACACACTCATTCTAACAGTTCAGTGTGCACACCTCCACAGGGGCACACTCATTCTAACAGTTCAGTGTGCACACCTCCACAAGGACACACTCATTCTAACAGTTCAGTGTGCACACATCCATGTGGACACAATCATTTTAAGAGTTGATTGTGCACACCTCCATGTGGACACAGTCATTCTTACAGTTCAGTGTGCACACCTCCACAGGGACACACTCATTCTCACAGTTCAGTGTGCACACCTCCATGCAGACACAGTCATTCTAACAGTTCAGTGTGCACACCTCCATGTGGACACAATCATTCTAATAGTTCAGTGTGAACACTTCTATGTGGACACACTCATTCTAACAGTTCAGTGTGCACACCTCCATGTGGACACATTCTAACAGTTCAATGTGCACACATCCATGTAGACAAACTCATTGTAACATTTCAGTGTGCACACCTCCACAAGGACACACTCATTCTAACAGTTCAGTGTGCACACCTCCATGTAGACACAGTCAATTTAACAGTTTAGTGTGCACACCTCCATGTATACACAGTCATTCTAACAGTTCAGTGTGCACACCTCCATGTGGACACACTCATTCAAACAGTTCAGTGTGCATACCTCAACAGGGACACAGTCATTCTAACAGTTCAGTGTGCACACCTCCATGCAGACACAGTCATTCTAACAGTTCAGTGTGCACACCTCCATGTGGACACAATCATTCTAACAGTTCAGTGTGCACACCTCCATGTGGACACACTCATTCTAACAGTTCAGTGTGCACACCTCCATGTGTGCACACTCATTCTAACAGTTCAGTGTGCACACCTCCACAGGGACACACTCATTCTAACAGTTCAGTATGCACACCTCCATGTGGACACACTCATTCTAACAGTTCAGTGTGCACACCTCTACAGGGGCACACTCATTCTAACAGTTCAGTGTGCACACTTCCACAGGGACACACTCATTCTAACAGTTCAGTGTGCACACATCCATGTGGACACAATCATTCTAACAGTTCAGTGTGCACACCTCCATGTGGACACAGTCATTCTAACAGTTCACTGTGCACACCTCCTTGTCGACACATTCTAACAGTTCAGTGTGCACACCTCAATGTAGACACACTCATTCTAACAGTTCAGTGTGCACACCTCCACAGGGGCACACTCATTCTAACAGTTCAGTGTGCACACTTCCACAGGGACACACTCATTCTAACAGTTCAGTGTGCACACCTCCATGTGGACACAATCATTCTAATAGTTCAGTGTGCACACCTCCATGTGGACACAGTCATTCTAACATTTCAGTGTGCACAACTCCATGTGGGCACACTCATTCTAACAGTTCAGTGTGCACACCTCCATGTGGACACACTCATTCTAACAGTTCAGTGTGCACAGCTCCATGTGGACACAATCATTTTAATAGTTGACTGTGCACACCTCCATGTGGACACACTCATTCTAACAGTTCATTGTGCACACCTCCATGTGGGCACACTCATTCTAACAGTTCAGTGCACACACCTCCAAAGGGACACACTCATTCTAACATTTCAGTGTTCATACCACCACAGGGACACACTCATTCTAACATTTCAGTGTGCACACCTCCACATGGGAACACTCTTTCTAATAGTTGAGTGTGCACACCTCCATGTGGACACAGTCATTCTAACAGTTCAGTGTGCACACCTCGATGTAGACACAGTCATTCTAACAGTTCAGTGTGCACACCTCCATGTGGACACATTCATTCTAACAGTTCAGTGTGCACACCTCCATGTGGACACAATCATTCTAACAGTTCAGTGTGCACACCTCCATGTGGACACACTCATTCTAACAGTTCAGTGTGCACACCTCCATGTGGGCACACTCATTCTAACAGTTCAGTGTGCACATCTCCATGTGGACACACTCATTCTAACAGTTCAGTGTGCACAGCTCCATGTGGACACAATCATTTTAATAGTTGAGTGTGCACACCTCCATGTGGACACAGTCATTCTAACAGTTCAGTGTGCACACCTCCCTGTGGACACACTCATTCTAACAGTTCAGTGTGTACACCTCCATGTGGACACACTCATTCTAACAGTTCAGTGTGCACACCTCCTTGTCGACACATTCTAACAGTTCAGTGTGCACACCTCAATGTAGACACACTCATTCTAACATTTCAGTGTGCACACCTCCACAGGGACACAATCATTCTAACAGTTCAGTGTGCATACCTCCATGCAGACACAGTCATTCTAACAGTTCAGTGTGCACACCACCATGTGGACACAATCATTTTAATAGTTCAGTGTGCACACCTCCATGTGGACACAGTCATTCTAACATTTCAGTGTGCACACCTCCATGTGGACACAATCATTCTAACAGTTCAGTGTGCACACCTCCATGTGGGCACTCTCATTCTAACAGTTCAGTGTGCGCATCTCCACAGGGACACACTCATTCTAACAGTTCAGTGTGCACACCTCCATGTGGGCACACTCATTCTAACAGTTCAGTGTGCACACCTCCATGTGTACACACTCATTCTAACAGTTCAGTGTGCACACCTCCATGTGTGCACACTCATTCTAACAGTTCAGTGTGCACACCTACACAGGGACACACTCATTCTAACAGTTCAGTGTGCACACCTCCATGTGGACACACTCATTCTAACAGTTCAGTGTGCACACCTCCACAGGGGCACACTCATTCTAACAGTTCAGTGTGCACACCTCCACAGGGACACACTCATTCTAACAGTTCAGTGTGCACACATCCATGTGGACACAATCATTCTAAGAGTTGATTGTGCACACCTCCATGTGGACACAGTCATTCTAACAATTCACTGTGCACACCTCCTTGTCGACACATTCTAACAGTTCAGTGTGCACACCTCAATGTAGACACACTCATACTAACATTTCAGTGTGCACACCTCCACAGGGACACAATCATTCTAACAGTTCAGTGTGCACACCTCCATGCAGACACAGTCATTCTAACAGTTCAGTGTGCACACCTCCATGTGGACACAATCATTCTAATATTTCAGTGTGCACACCTCCATGTGGACACAGTCATTCTAACATTTCAGTGTGCACACCTCCATGTGGGCACACTCATTCTAACAGTTCAGTGTGCACACCTCAATGTGGACACACTCATTCTAACAGTTCAGTGTGCACAGCTCCATGTGGACACAATCATTTTAAGAGTTGAGTGTGCACACCTCCATGTGGACACACTCATTCTAACAGTTCATTGTGCACACCTCCCTGTGGGCACACTCATTCTAAAAGTTCAGTGCACACACCTCCAAAGGGACACACTCATTCTACCATTTCAGTGTTCATACCTCCACAGGGACACACTCATTCTAACATTTCAGTGTGCACACCTCCACATGGGAACACTCTTTCTAATAGTTGAGTGTGCACACCTCCATGTGGACACAGTCATTCTAACAGTTCAGTGTGCACACCTCGATGTAGACACAGTCATTCTAACAGTTCAGTGTGCACACCTCCATGTGGACACAGTCATTCTAACAGTTCAGTGCGCACACCTCCACAGGGACACACTCATTCTAACAGTTCAGTGTCCACACCTCCATGCAGACACATTCATTCTAACAGTTCAGTGTGCACACATCCATGTGGACACAATCATTCTAACAGTTCAGTGTGCACACCTCCACAGGGACACAATCATTCTAACAGTTCAGTGTGCACACCTCCATGTGGACACACTCATTCTAAGAGTTCAGTGTGCACACCTCCTTGTCGACACATTCTAACAGTTCAGTGTGCACACATCAATGTAGACACACTCATTCTAACATTTCAGTGTGCACACCTCCATGTGGACACAATCATTCTAACAGTTCAGTGTGCACACCTCCACAGGGACACACTCATTCTAACAGTTCAGTGTGCACACCTCCATGTGGGCACACCCATTCTAACAGTTCAGTGTGCACACCTCCTTGTCGACACATTCTAACAGTTCAGTGTGCACACCTCAATGTAGACACACTCATTCTAACATTTCAGTGTGCACACCTCCACAGGGACACAATTATTCTAACAGTTCAGTGTGCACACCTCCAAAGGGACACACTCATTCTAACATTCAGTGTGCACACCTCCATGTGGACACACTCATTCTAACAGTTCAGTGTGCACACCTCCACAGGGGCACACTCATTCTAACAGTTCAGTGTGCACACCTCCACAGGGACACACACATTCTAACAGTTCAGTGTGCACACATTCATGTGGACACAATCATTCTAAGAGTTGATTGCGCACACCTCCATGTGGACATAGTCATTCTAACAGGTCAGTGTGCACACCTCCACAGGGACACACTCATTCTAACAGTTCAGTGTGCACACCTCCATGTGGACACACTCATGCTAACAGTTCACTGTGCACCTCCTTGTCGACACATTCTAACAGTTCAGTGTGCACACCTCAAGGTAGACACACTAATTCTAACATTTCAATGTGCACACCTCCACAGGGACACAATCATTCTAACAGTTCAGTGTGCACACCTCCATGCAGACACAGTCATTCTAACAGTTCAGTGTGCACACCTCCATGTGGACACAATCATTCTAATAGTTCAGTGTGCACACCTCCATGCGGACACAGTCATTCTAACATTTCAGTGTGCACACCTCCATGTGGACACAATCATCCTAATAGTTAAGTATGCACACCTCCATGTGGACACAATCATTCTAACAGTTCAGTGTTCACACCTCCACAGGGACACAATCAATCTAACAGTTCAGTGTGCACACCTCCGTGTGGACACACTCATTCTAACAGTTCAGTGTGCACACCTCCATGTGGGCACACTCATTCTAACAGTTCAGTGTGCACACCTCCATGTGCACACACTCATTCTCACAGTTCAGTGTGCACACCTCCATGTGGGCACTCTCATTTTATCAGTTCAATGTGCGCATTTCCACAGGGACACACTCATTCTAACAGTTCAGTGTGCACACCTCCATATGGACACACTCATTGTAACAGTTCAGTGTGCACACCTCCACAGGGGCACACTCATTCTAACAGTTCAGTGTGCACACCTCCACAGGGACACACTCATTCTAACAGTTCAGTGTGCACACATCTATGTGGACAGAATCATTCTAAGAGTTGAGTGTGCACACCTCCATGTGGACACAGTCATTCTAACAGTTCAGTGTGCACACCTCCATGTGGACACACTCATTCTAACAGTTCAGTGTGCACACCTCCATGTGGACACACTCATTCTAACAGTTCAGTGTGCACACCTCCTTGTCGACACATTCTAACAGTTCAGTGTGCACACCTCCATGTGGTCACACTCATTCTAACAGTTCAGTGTGCACACCTCCACAGGTACACACTCATTCTAACAGTTCAGTGTGCACACCTCCATGTGGACACACTCATTCTAACAGTTCAGTGTGCACACCTCCACAGGGGCACACTCATTCTAACAGTTCAGTGTGCACACCTCCACAGGGACACACTCATTCTAACAGTTCAGTGTGCACACATCCATGTGGACACAATCATTCTAAGAGTTGATTGTGCACACCTCCATGTGAACACAGTCATTCTAACAGTTCAGTGTGCACACCTCCACAGGGACACAATCATTCTAACAGTTCAGTGTGCACACGTCCATGCAGACACAGTCATTCTAACAGTTCAGTGTGCACACCTCCATGTGGACACAATCATTCTAATAGTTCAGTGTGCACACCTCCATGTGGACACAGTCATTCTAAAATTTCAGTGTGCACACCTCCATGCAGACACAGTCATTCTAACCGTTCAGTGTGCACACCTCCATGTGGACACACTCATTCTAACAGTTCAGTGTGCACAGCTCCATGTGGACACAATCATTTTAATAGTTGAGTGTGCACACCTCCATGTGGACACAGTCATTCTAACAGTTCAATGTGCACACCTCCACAGGGACACACTCATTCTAACAGTTCAGTGTGTACACCTCCATGTGGACACACTCATTCTAACAGTTCATTGTGCACACCTCCATGTCGACACATTCTAACAGTTCAGTGTGCACACCTCCATGTGGACACACTCATTCTAACAGTTCAGTGTGCACACCTCCACAGGGACACACTCATTCTAACATTTCAGTGTGCACACATCCATGTGGACACACTCATTCTAACAGTTCAGTGTGCACACCTCCATGTGGACACACTCATTCTAACAGCTCAGTGTGCACACCTCCACAGGGGCACACTCATTCTAACAGTTCAGTGTTCATACCTCCACAGGGACACACTCATTCTAACAGTTCAGTGTGCAAACCTCCATGTGGACACACTCATTCTAACAGTTCAGTGTGCACACCTCCACAGGGACACACTCATTCTAACAGTTCAGTGTGCACACCTCCATGTGGACACACTCATTCTAACAGTTCAGTGTGCACACCTCCACAGGGGCACACTCATTCTAACAGTTCAGTGTGCACACCTCCACAGGGACACACTCATTCTAACAGTTCAGTGTGCGCACATCCATGTGGACACAATCATTCTAAGAGTTGATTGTGCACACCTCCATGTGAACACAGTCATTCTAACAGTTCAGTGTGCACACCTCCACAGGGACACACTCATTCTAACAGTTCAGTGTGCACACCTCCATGCAGACACAGTCATTCTAACAGTTCAGTGTGCACACCTCCATGTGGACACAATCATTCTAATAGTTCAGTGTGCACACCTCCATGTGGACACAGTCATTCTAACATTTCAGTGTGTACACCTCCATGCAGACACAGTCATTCTAACAGTTCAGTGTGCACACCTCCATGTGGACACAATCATTCTAACAGTTCAGTGTGCACACCTCCACAGGGACACAATCATTCTAACAGTTCAGTGTGCACACCTCCATGTGGACACACTCATTCTAACAGTTCAGTGTGCACACCTCCATGTGGGCACACTCATTCTAACAGTTCAGTGTGCACACCTCTATGTGGACACACTCATTCTAACAGTTCAGTGTGCACAGCTCCATGTGGACACAATCATTTTAATAGTTGAGTGTGCACACCTCCATGTGGACACAGTTATTCTAACAGTTCAGTGTGCGCATCTCCACAGGGACACACTCATTTAACAGTTCAGTGTGCACACCTCCATGTGGGCACACTCATTCTAACAGTTCAGTGTGCACACCTCCATGTGGACACACGCATTCTAACAGTTCAGTGTGCACACCTCCATGTGGACACACTCATTCTAACAGTTCATTGTGCACACCTCCATGTTTTGCACACTCATTCTAACAGTTCAGTGTGCACACCTCCATGTGGACACAATCATTCTGACAGTTCAGTGTGCACACCTCCATGTGGGCACTCTAATTCTAACATTTCAGTGTGCGCATCTCCACAGGGACACTCTCATTCTAACATTTCAGTGTGCACACCTCCACAGGGACACACTCTTTCTAATAGTTCAGTGTGCACACCTCCCTGTGGACATAATCATTCTAATAGTTCAGTGTGCACACCTATATGTGGACACACTCATTCTAACAGTTCAGTGTGCACACCTCCATGTGGGCACACTCATTCTAACAGTTCAGTGTGCACACCTCCACAGGGACACACTCATTCTAACAGTTCAGTGTGCACACCTCCATGTGGACACACTCATTCTAACAGTTCAGTGTGCACAGCTCCATGTGGACACAATCATTTTAATAGTTGAGTGTGCACACCTCCATGTGGACACAGTCATTCTAACAGTTCAGTGTGCACACCTCCACAGGGACACACTCATTCTAACAGTTCAGTGTGCAAACCTCCATGTGGACACACTCATTCTAACAGTTCAGTGTGCACACCTCCACAGGGGCACAGTCATTCTAACAGTTCAGTGTGCACACCTCCACAGGGACACACTCATTCTAACAGTTCAGGGTGCACACCTCCATGTGGACACACTCATTCTAACAGTTCAGTGTGCACACCTACACAGGGGCACACTCATTCTAACAGTTCAGTGTGCACACCTCCACAGGGACACACTCATTCTAACAGTTCAGTGTGCACACATCCATGTGGACACAATCATTCTAAGAGTTGATTGTGCACACGTCCATGTGAACACAGTCATTCTAACAGTTCAGTGTGCACACCTCCACAGGGACACACTCATTCTAACAGTTCAGTGTGCACACCTCCACAGGGACACACTCTTTCTAATAGTTCAGTGTACACACCTCCATGTGGACATAATCATTCTAATAGTTGAGTGTGCACACCTCCATGTGGACACAGTCTTTCTAACAGTTCAGTGTGCACATCTCCATGTAGACACAGTCATTCTAACAGTTCACTGTGCACACCTCCATGTGGACACACTCATTCTAACATTTCAGTGTGCACACCTCCACAGGGTCACAATCATTCTAACAGTTCAGTGTGCACTACTCCATGCAGACAGAGTCATTCTAACAGTTCAGTGTGCACACCTCCATGTTGACACAGTCATTCTAAAAGTTCAGTGTGCACACCTCCATATGGACACACTCATTCTAACAGTTCAGAGTGCACCTCAACAGGGACACAATCATTCTAACAGTTCAGTGTGCACACCTCCACAGGGACACACTCATTTTAACATTTCTGTGTGCACACCTCCATGTGGACAAACTCATTCTAACAGTTCAGTGTGCACACCTCCATGTGGACACACTCATTATAAAAGTTCAGTGTGTACACCTCCATGTGGGCACACTCATTCTAACAGTTCAGTGTGCGTGCCTCCACAGGGACACACTCATTCTAACAGTTCAGTGTGCACACCTCCATGTGGACACACTCATTCTAACAGTTCAGTGTGCACACCTCCACAGGGGCACACTCATTCTAAAATTTCAGTGTGCACACCTCCACAGGGACACACTCATTCTAACAGTTCAGTGTGCACACCTCCATGTGGACACACCCATTCTAACAGTTCAGTGTGCACACCTCCACAGGGACACACTCATTCTAACAGTTCAGTGTGCACACCTCCATGTGGACACACCCATTCTAACAGTTCAGTGTGCACACCTCCATGTGGACACAATATTCTAACAGTTCAGTGTGCACACCTCCATGTGGGCACACTCATTCAAACAGTTCAGTGTGCACACCTCCATGTGGACACACTCATTCTCACAGTTCAGTGTGCACACCTCCATGTGGGCACTCTCATTCAAACAGTTCAGTGTGCGCATCTCCACAGGGACACAGTCATTCTAACAGTTCAGTGTGCACACCTCCATGTGGACACACTCATTGTAACAGTTCAGTGTGCACACTTCCATGTGGGCACTCTCATTCAAACAGTTCAGTGTGCACACCTCCATGTGGACACACTCATTCTAACATTTCAGTGTGCACACCTCCATGTGGACACAATCATCCTAATATTTAAGTGTGCACACCTCCATGTGGACACACTCATTCTAACAGTTCAGTGTGCACACCTCCACGGGGACACAATCATTCTAACAGTTCAGGGTGCACACCTCCATGTGGACACACTCATTCTAACAGTTCAGTGTACACACTTCCATGTGGACACACGCATTCTAACAGTTCAGTGTGCACACCTCCATGTGGACATACTCATTCTAACAGTTCAGTGTGCACACCTCCATGTTGGCACTCTCATTCTAACAGTTCAGTGTGCGCATCTCCACAGGGACACACTCATTCTAACAGTTCAGTGTGCACAACTCCATGTGGACACACTCATTCTACCAGTTCAGTGTGCACACCTCCATGAGGACACACGCATTCTAACAGTTCAGTGTGCACACCTCCATGAGGACACACTCATTCTTACAGTTCATTGTGCACACCTCGATGTGTGCACACTCATTCTAACAGTTCAGTGTGCACACCTCCACAGGGTCACAGTCATTCTAACAGTTCATTGTGCACACCTATATGCAGACAGAGTCATTCTAACAGATCAGTGTGCACACCTCGATGTAGACACACTCATTCTAACAGTTCAGGGTGCATACCTCAACAGGGACACAGTCATTCTAACAGTTCAGTGTGCACACCTCCATGTAGACACAGTCATTCTAATAGTTCAGTGTGCACACCTCCATGTGGACACACTCATTCTAACAGTTCAGAGTGCATACCTCAACAGGGACACAGTCATTCTAACAGCTCAGTGTGCACACCTCCATGTGGACACAATCATCCTAATATATCAGTGCGCACACCTCCATGTGGACACAATCATTCTATCAGTTCAGTGTGCACAACTCCACAGGGACACACTCATTCTAACATTTCAGTGTGCCCACCTACATGTGGACACACTCATTCTAACAGTTCAGTGTGCACACCTCCATGTGGACACACTCATTCTAACAGTTCAGTGTTCACACCTCCATGTGGACACACTCATTCTAACAGTTCAGTGTGCACACCTCCTTGTCGACACATTCTAACAGTTCAGTGTGCACACCTCAATGTAGACACACTCATTCTAACATTTCAGTGTGCACACCTTCACAGGAACACAATCATTCTAACAGTTCAGTGTGCACACCTCCATGTGGACACACTCATTCTAACAGTTATTTGTGCACACCTCCATGTTGGCACACTCATTCTAACAGTTCAGTGCACACACCTACAAAGGGACACACTCATTCTAACAGTTGAGTGTGCATACCTCCACAGGGACACACTCATTCTAACATTTCAGTGTGCACACCTCCACAGGGACACACTCTTTCTAATAGTTCAGTGTACACACCTCAATGTGGACATAATCATTCTAATAGTTGAGTGTGCACACCTCCATGTGGACACAGTCATTCTAACAGTTCAGTGTGCACACCTCCATGTAGACACAGTCATTCTAACAGTTCACTGTGCACACCTCCATGTGGACACACTCATTCTAACATTTCAGTGTGCACACCTCCATAGGGTCACAATCATTCTAACAGTTCAGTGTGCACAACTCCATGCAGACAGAGTCATTCTAACAGTTCAGTGTGCACACCTCCATTTTGACACAGTCATTCTAAAAGTTCAGTGTGCACACCTCCATGTGGACACACTCATTCTAACAGTTCAGAGTGCATACCTCAACAGGGACACAGTCATTCTAACAGTTCAGTGTGCACACCTCCATGCAGACACAGTCATTCTAACAGTTCACTGTGCACACCTCAACAGGGACACAGTCATTCTAACAGTTCACTGTGCACACCTCCATGCAGACACAGTCATTCTAACAGTTCACTGTGCACACCTCAATGTAGACACAGTCATTCTAACTGTTCAGTGTGCACACCTCCATGTGGACACACTCATTCTAACAGTTCAGTGTGCACACCTCCATGTGGACACACTCATTATAAAAGTTCAGTGTGCACACCTCCATGTGGACACACTCATTCTAACAGTTCAGTGTGTACACCTCCATGTGGGCACACTCATTCTAACAGTTCAGTGTGCGTGCCTCCACAGGGACACACTCATTCTAACAGTTCAGTTTGCACACCTCCATGTGGACACACTCATTCTAACTGTTCAGTGTGCACACCTCCACAGGGGCACACTCATTCTAAAATTTCAGTGTGCACACCTCCACAGGGACACACTCATTCTAACAGTTCAGTGTGCACACATCCATGTGGACACAATCATTCTAAGAGTTGAGTGTGCACACCTCCATGTGGACACAGTCATTCTAACAGTTCAGTGTGCACACCTCCACAGGGACACACTCATTCTAACAGTTCAGTGTGCACACCTCCATGTGGACACACCCATTCTAACAGTTCAGTGTGCACACCTCCATGTGGACACACTCATTCTAACAGTTCAGTGTGCACACCTCCATGTGGGCACACTCATTCTAACAGTTCAGTGTGCACACCTCCATGTGGACACACTCATTCTCACAGTTCAGTGTGCACACCACCATGTGGGCACTCTCAATCTAACAGTTCAGTGTGCGCATCTCCACAGGGACACACTCATTCTAACAGTTCAGTGTGCACACCTCCATGTGGACACACTCATTGTAACAGTTCAGTGTGCACACTTCCATGTGGGCACTCTCATTCAAACAGTTCAGTGTGCACAACTCCATGTGGACACACTCATTCTAACAGTTCAGTGTGCACACCTCCATGTGGACACAATCATTTTAATAGTTGAGTGTGCACACCTCCATGTGGACACAGTCATTCTAACAGTTCAGTGTGCACACCTCCACAGGGACACACTCATTCTAACAGTTCAGTGTGCACACCTCCATGTGGACACACCCATTCTAACAGTTCAGTGTGCACACCTCCTTGTCGACACATTCTAACAGTTCAGTGTGCACACCTCAATGTAGACACACTCATTCTAACATTTCAGTGTGCACACCTCCACAGGGACACAATCATTCTAACAGTTCAGTGTGCACACCTCCATGTGGACACAATCATTTTAATAGTTCAGTGTGAACACCTCCATGTGGACACAGTCATTCTAACATTTCAGTGTGCACACCTCCATGTGGACACAATCATCCTAATAGTTAATTGTGCACACCTCCATGTGGACCCAATCATTCTAACAGTTCAGTGTGCACACCTCCACAGGGACACAATCATTCTAACAGTTCAGTGTGCACACCTCCATGTGGACACACTCATTCTAACAGTTCAGTGTGCACACCTCCATATGGGTACACTCACTGTAACAGTTCAGTGTGCACACTTCCATGTGGACACACTCATTCTAACAGTTCAGTGTGCACACCTCCATGTTGGCACTCTCATTCTAACAGTTCAGTGTGCGCATCTCCACAGGGACACACTCATTCTAACAGTTCAGTGTGCACAACTCCATGTGGACACACTCATTCTACCAGTTCAGTGTGCACACCTCCATGAGGACACACGCATTCTAACAGTTCAGTGTGCACACCTCCATGAGGACACACTCATTCTAACAGTTCATTGTGCACACCTCCATGTGGGCACACTCATTCTAACAGTTCAGTGTGCACACCTCCACAGGGTCACAATCATTCTAACAGTTCATTGTGCACACCTCCATGCAGACAGAGTCATTCTAACAGTTCAGTGTGCACACCTCCATGTAGACACACTCATTCTAACAGTTCAGTGTGCATACCTCAACAGGGACACAGTCATTCTAACAGTTCAGTGTGCACACCTCCATGTAGACACAGTCATTCTAATAGTTCAGTGTGCACACCTCCATGTGGACACACTCATTCTAACAGTTCAGAGTGCATACCTCAACAGGGACACAGTCATTCTAACAGCTCAGTGTGCACACCTCCATGTGGACAAATCATCCTAATAGATCAGTGCGCACACCTCCATGTGGACACAATCATTCTATCAGTTCAGTGTGCACACCTCCACAGGGACACACTCATTCTAACATTTCAGTGTGCACACCTCCATGTGGACACACTCATTCTAACAGTTCAGTGTGCACACCTCCAGTCGACACACTCATTCTAACAGTTCAGTGTGCACACCTCCATGTGGACACATTCATTCTAACAGTTCAGTGTGCACACCTCCATGTGGCCACACTCATTCTAACAGTTCAGTGTGCACACCTCCACAGGGACACACTCATTCTAACAGTTCAGTGTGCACACCTCCATGTGGACACACTCATTGTAACAGTTCAGTGTGCACACCTAGACAGGGCACCCTCATTCTAACAGTTCAGTGTTGCACAGCTCCACAGGGACTCACTCATTCTAACAGTTCAGTGTGCACACCTCCATGTGGACACAACCATTCTAAGAGTTCAGTGGGAACAACTCCATGAGTGCACACTCATTCTAACAGTTCAGTGTGCACAACTCCATGTGGACACACTCATTCTAACAGTTCAGTTTGCACACCTCCATGTGGACACACTCATTCTAACAGTTCAGTGTGCACACCTCCATGCTGAAACAGTCATTCTAACAGTTCAGTGTGCACACCTCCATGTGGGCACACTCATTCTAACAGTTCAGTGTGCACAGCTCCACGGGAACACACTCATTCTAACAGTTCAGTGTGCACACCTCCATGTGGGCACACTCATTCTAACATTCAGTGTGCACACCTCCATGTGGACACACTCATTCTAACAGTTCAGTGTGCACACCCCCACAGGGACACACTCTTTCTAACATTTCAGTGTGCACACATTTATGTGGGCACTATCATTCTAATAGTTGAGTGTGCAATCCTCCATGTGGACACAGTCATTCTAGCAGTTCAGTGTGCACACATCCACAGGGACACACTCATTCTAACAGTTCAGTGTGCACATCTCCATGTGGACACACTGATTCTAACAGTTCTGTGTGCACACCTCCATGTCGACACCTTCTAACATTTCAGTGTGCACACCTCCGTGTAGACACATTCTAAGAGTTCAGTGTGCACACCTCCATGTAGACACACTCATTGTAACATTTCAGTGTGCACACATCCACAGAGACACAATCATTCTAACAGTTCAGTGTGCACACCTCCATGCAGACACAGTCAGTCTAACAGTTCAGTGTGCACACCTCCATGTGGACACAGTCATTCTAACAGTTCAGTGTGCACACATTTATGTGGACACACTCATTCTAACAGTTCAGAGTGCATACTTCAACAGGGACACAGTCATTCTAACAGTTCAGTGTGCACACCTCCATGTGGACACTATCATTCTAATAGTTCAGTGTGCACACCTCCATGTGGACACAGTCATTCTAACATTTCAGTGTGCACACCTCCATGTGGACACAATCATTCTAATAGTTCAGTGTGCACACCTCCCTGTGGACACAATCATTCTAACAGTTCAGTGTGCACACCTCCACAGGTACACAATCATTCTAACATTTCAGTGTGCACACCTCCATGTGGACACACTCATTCTAACAGTTCAGTGTGCACAATTCCATGTGGCACACTCATTCTAACAGTTCAGAGTGCATACCTCAACAGGGACACAGTCATTCTAACAGTGCAGTGTGCTCACCTCCATGCAGACACAGTCATTCTAACAGTTCAGTGTGCACACCTCCATGTAGACAGAGTCACTCTAACTGTTCAGTGTGCACACCTCCATCTGGGCACACTCATTCTGAGAGTTCAGTGTGCACACCTCCATGTGGACACACTCATTATAACAGTTCAGTGTGCACACCTCCATGTGGGCACTCTCATTCTTACAGTTCAGTGTGCGCATCTCCACAGGGACACACTCATTCTAACAGTTCAGTGTGCACACCTCCATGTGGGCACTCTCATTCTAACAGTTCAGTGTGCGCATCTCCACAGGGACACACTCATTCTAACAGTTTAGTGTGCACACCTCCATGTGGACACACTCATTCTAACAGTTCAGTGTGCACACCTCCATGTGGACACAATCATTTTAATAGTTGAGTGTGCACACCTCCATGTGGACACAGTCATTCTAACAGTTCAGTGTACACACCTCCACAGGGACACACTCATTCTAACAGTTCAGTGTGCACACCTCCACAGGGACACACTCATTCTAACAGTTCATTGTGCACACCTCCTTGTCGAAATATTCTAACAGTTCAGTGTGCACACCTCAATGTAGACACACTCATTCTAACATTTCAGTGTGCACACCTCCACAGGGACACAATCATTCTAACAGTTCAGAGTGCACACCTCCATGCTGAAACAGTCATTCTAACAGTTCAGTGTGCACACCTCCATGTGGACACACTCATTCTAACAGTTCCGTGTGCACACCTCCATGTGGACACACTCATTCTAACATTTCAGTGTGCACACCTCCATGTGGACACAATCATCCTAATAGTTAAGTGTGCACACCTCCATGTGGACCCAATCATTCTAACAGTTCAGTGAGCACACCTCCAAAGGGACACAATCATTCTAACAGTTCAGTGTGCACACCTCCATGTGGACACACTCATTCTAACAGTTCAGTGTGCACACCTCCATGTGGACACAATCATTTTAATAGTTGAGTGTGCACACCTCCATGTGGACACAGTCATTCTAACAGTTCAGTGTACACACCTCCACAGGGACACACTCATTCTAACAGTTCAGTGTGCACACCTCCACAGGGACACACTCATTCTAACAGTTCATTGTGCACACCTCCTTGTCGAAATATTCTAACAGTTCAGTGTGCACACCTCAATGTAGACACACTCATTCTAACATTTCAGTGTGCACACCTCCACAGGGACACAATCATTCTAACAGTTCAGAGTGCACACCTCCATGCTGAAACAGTCATTCTAACAGTTCAGTGTGCACACCTCCATGTGGACACACTCATTCTAACAGTTCCGTGTGCACACCTCCATGTGGACACACTCATTCTAACATTTCAGTGTGCACACCTC
Source organism: Peromyscus eremicus (assembly GCF_949786415.1). Classification (NCBI taxonomy): domain Eukaryota; kingdom Metazoa; phylum Chordata; class Mammalia; order Rodentia; family Cricetidae; genus Peromyscus; species Peromyscus eremicus. Next base: position 266,079 of record NW_026734636.1, read on the forward strand.
CATGTGGACACAATCATCCTAATAGTTAAGTGTGCACACCTCCATGTGGACCCAATCATTCTAACAGTTCAGTGAGCACACCTCCAAAGGGACACAATCATTCTAACAGTTCAGTGTGCACACCTCCATGTGGACACACTCATTCTAACAGTTCAGTGTGCACACCTCCATGTGGGTACACTCACTGTAACAGTTCAGTGTGCACACCTCAATGTGGACACACTCATTCTAACAGTTCAGTGTGCACACCTCCATGTTGGCACTCTCATTCTAACAGTTCAGTGTGCGCATCTCCACAGGGACACACTCATTCTAACAGTTCAGTCTTCACAACTCCATGTGGACACACTCATTCTACCAGTTCAGTGTGCACACCTCCATGAGGACACACGCATTCTAACAGTTCAGTGTGCACACCTCCATGAGGACACACTCATTCTAACAGTTCATTGTGCACACCTCCATGTGGGCACACTCATTCTAACAGTTCAGTGTGCACACCTCCACAGGGTCACAATCATTCTAACAGTTCATTGTGCACACCTCCATGCAGACAGTCATTCTAACAGTTCAGTGTGCACACCTCCATGTAGACACACTCATTCTAACAGTTCAGGGTACATACCTCAACAGGGACACAGTCATTCTAACAGTTCAGTGTGCACACCTCCATGTAGACACAGTCATTCTAATAGTTCAGTGTGCACACCTCCATGTGGACACACTCATTCTAACAGTTCAGAGTGCATACCTCAACAGGGACACAGTCATTCTAACAGCTCAGTGTGCGCACCTCCATGTGGACACAATCATTCTAATAGATCAGTGCGCACACCTCCATGTGGACACAATCATTCTATCAGTTCAGTGTGCACACCTCCACAGGGACACACTCATTCTAACATTTCAGTGTGCACACCTCCATGTGGACACACTCATTCTAACAGTTCAGTGTGCACACCTCCAGTCGACACACTCATTCTAACAGTTCAGTGTGCACACCTCCATGTGGACACACTCATTCTAACAGTTCAGTGTGCACACCTCCATGTGGCCACACTCATTCTAACAGTTCAGTGTGCACACCTCCACAGGGACACACTCATTCTAACAGTTCAGTGTGCACACCTCCATGTGGACACACTCATTGTAACAGTTCAGTGTGCACACCTACACAGGGGCACCCTCATTCTAACAGTTCAGTGTTGCACAGCTCCACAGGGACTCACTCATTCTAACAGTTCAGTGTGCACACCTCCATGTGGACACAACCATTCTAAGAGTTCAGTGTGAACAACTCCATGAGTGCACACTCATTCTAACAGTTCAGTGTGCACAACTCCATGTGGACACACTCATTCTAACAGTTCAGTTTGCACACCTCCATGTGGACACACTCATTCTAACAGTTCAGTGTGCACACCTCCATGCTGAAACACTCATTCTAACAGTTCAGTGTGAACAGCTCCACGGGAACACACTCATTCTAACAGTTCAGTGTGCACACCCACACAGGGACACACTCTTTCTAACATTTCAGTGTGCACACCTTTATGTGGACACTATCATTCTAATAGTTGAGTGTGCAATCCTCCATGTGGACACAGTCATTCTAGCAGTTCAGTGTGCACACATCCACAGGGACACACTCATTCTAACAGTTCAGTGTGCACACCTCCATGTGGACACACTGATTCTAACAGTTCTGTGTGCACACCTCCATGTCGACACCTTCTAACAGTTCAGTGTGCACACCTCCGTGTAGACACATTCTAAGAGTTCAGAGTGCACACCTCCATGTAGACACACTCATTGTAACATTTCAGTGTGCACACATCCACAGAGACACAATCATTCTAACAGTTCAGTGTGCACACCTCCATGCAGACACAGTCAGTCTAACAGTTCAGTGTGCACACCTCCATGTGGACACAGTCATTCTAACAGTTCATTGTGCACCCATCTATGTGGACACACTCATTCTAACAGTTCACAGTGCATACTTCAACAGGGACACAGTCATTCTAACAGTTCAGTGTGCACACCTCCATGTGGACACAATCATTCTAATAGTTCAGTGTGCACACCTCCCTGTGGACACAGTCATTCTAACAGTTCAGTGTGCACACCTCCACAGGTACACAATCATCCTAACATTTCAGTGTGCACACCTCCATGTGGCACACTCATTCTAACAGTTCAGAGTGCATACCTCAACAGGGACACAGTCATTCTAACAGTGCAGTGTGCTCACCTCCATGCAGACACAGTCATTCTAACAGTTCAGTGTGCACACCTCCATGTAGACACAGTCACTCTAACTGTTCAGTGTGCACACCTCCATGTGGGCACACTCATTCTGAGAGTTCAGTGTGCACACCTCCATGTGGACACACTCATTATAACAGTTCAGTGTGCACACCTCCATGTGGGCACTCTCATTCTTACAGTTCAGTGTGCGCATCTCCACAGGGACACACTCATTCTAACAGTTCAGTGTGCACACCTCCATGTGGACACATCATTCTAACAGTTCAGTGTGCACACCTCCATGTGGACACACGCATTCTAACAGTTCAGTGTGCACACCTCCATGTGGACACACTCATTCTAACAGTTCAGTGTGCACACCTCCATGTGGACACAATCATTTTAATAGTTGAGTGTGCACACCTCCATGTGGACACAGTCATTCTAACAGTTCAGTGTACACACCTCCACAGGGACACACTCATTCTAACAGTTCAGTGTGCACACCTCCACAGGGACACACTCATTCTAACAGTTCATTGTGCATACCTCCTTGTCGACACATTCTAACAGTTCAGTGTGCACACCTCAATGTAGACACACTCATTCTAACATTTCTGTGTGCACACTTCCACAGGGACACAATCATTCTAACAGTTCAGAGTGCACACCTCCACGCTGAAACAGTCATTCTAACAGTTCAGTGTGCACACCTCCATGTGGACACACTCATTCTAACAGTTCAGTGTGCACACCTCCATATGGACACACTCATTCTAACAGTTCAGGGTGCACACCTCCACAGGGGCACACTCATTCTAACAGTTCAGTGTGCACACCTCAATGTAGACACACTCATTCTAACATTTCAGTGTGCACACCTCCACAGGGACACAATCATTCTAACAGTTCAGAGTGCAACACCTCCATGCTGAAACAGTCATTCTAACAGTTCAGTGTGCACACCTCCATGTGGACACACTCATTCTAACAGTTCCGTGTGCACACCTCCATGTGGACACACTCATTCTAACATTTCAGTGTGCACACCTCCATGTGGACACAATCATCCTAATAGTTAAGTGTGCACACCTCCATGTGGACCCAATCATTCTAACAGTTCAGTGAGCACACCTCCAAAGGGACACAATCATTCTAACAGTTCAGTGTGCACACCTCCATGTGGACACACTCATTCTAACAGTTCAGTGTGCACACCTCCATGTGGGTACACTCACTGTAACAGTTCAGTGTGCACACCTCAATGTGGACACACTCATTCTAACAGTTCAGTGTGCACACCTCCATGTTGGCACTCTCATTCTAACAGTTCAGTGTGCGCATCTCCACAGGGACACACTCATTCTAACAGTTCAGTCTTCACAACTCCATGTGGACACACTCATTCTACCAGTTCAGTGTGCACACCTCCATGAGGACACACGCATTCTAACAGTTCAGTGTGCACACCTCCATGAGGACACACTCATTCTAACAGTTCATTGTGCACACCTCCATGTGGGCACACTCATTCTAACAGTTCAGTGTGCACACCTCCACAGGGTCACAATCATTCTAACAGTTCATTGTGCACACCTCCATGCAGACAGTCATTCTAACAGTTCAGTGTGCACACCTCCATGTAGACACACTCATTCTAACAGTTCAGGGTACATACCTCAACAGGGACACAGTCATTCTAACAGTTCAGTGTGCACACCTCCATGTAGACACAGTCATTCTAATAGTTCAGTGTGCACACCTCCATGTGGACACACTCATTCTAACAGTTCAGAGTGCATACCTCAACAGGGACACAGTCATTCTAACAGCTCAGTGTGCGCACCTCCATGTGGACACAATCATTCTAATAGATCAGTGCGCACACCTCCATGTGGACACAATCATTCTATCAGTTCAGTGTGCACACCTCCACAGGGACACACTCATTCTAACATTTCAGTGTGCACACCTCCATGTGGACACACTCATTCTAACAGTTCAGTGTGCACACCTCCAGTCGACACACTCATTCTAACAGTTCAGTGTGCACACCTCCATGTGGACACACTCATTCTAACAGTTCAGTGTGCACACCTCCATGTGGCCACACTCATTCTAACAGTTCAGTGTGCACACCTCCACAGGGACACACTCATTCTAACAGTTCAGTGTGCACACCTCCATGTGGACACACTCATTGTAACAGTTCAGTGTGCACACCTACACAGGGGCACCCTCATTCTAACAGTTCAGTGTTGCACAGCTCCACAGGGACTCACTCATTCTAACAGTTCAGTGTGCACACCTCCATGTGGACACAACCATTCTAAGAGTTCAGTGTGAACAACTCCATGAGTGCACACTCATTCTAACAGTTCAGTGTGCACAACTCCATGTGGACACACTCATTCTAACAGTTCAGTTTGCACACCTCCATGTGGACACACTCATTCTAACAGTTCAGTGTGCACACCTCCATGCTGAAACACTCATTCTAACAGTTCAGTGTGAACAGCTCCACGGGAACACACTCATTCTAACAGTTCAGTGTGCACACCCACACAGGGACACACTCTTTCTAACATTTCAGTGTGCACACCTTTATGTGGACACTATCATTCTAATAGTTGAGTGTGCAATCCTCCATGTGGACACAGTCATTCTAGCAGTTCAGTGTGCACACATCCACAGGGACACACTCATTCTAACAGTTCAGTGTGCACACCTCCATGTGGACACACTGATTCTAACAGTTCTGTGTGCACACCTCCATGTCGACACCTTCTAACAGTTCAGTGTGCACACCTCCGTGTAGACACATTCTAAGAGTTCAGAGTGCACACCCTCCATGTAGACACACTCATTGTAACATTTCAGTGTGCACACATCCACAGAGACACAATCATTCTAACAGTTCAGTGTGCACACCTCCATGCAGACACAGTCAGTCTAACAGTTCAGTGTGCACACCTCCATGTGGACACAGTCATTCTAACAGTTCATTGTGCACCCATCTATGTGGACAACACTCATTTCTAACAGTTCAGAGTGCATACTTCAACAGGGGACACAGTCATTCTAACAGTTCAGTGTGCACACCTCCATGTGGACACAATCATTCTAATAGTTCAGTGTGCACACCTCCCTGTGGACACAGTCATTCTAACAGTTCAGTGTGCACACCTCCACAGGTACACAATCATCCTAACATTTCAGTGTGCACACCTCCATGTGGCACACTCATTCTAACAGTTCAGAGTTGCATACCTCAACAGGGACACAGTCATTCTAACAGTGCAGTGTGCTCACCTCCATGCAGACACAGTCATTCTAACAGTTCAGTGTGCACACCTCCATGTAGACACAGTCACTCTAACTGTTCAGTGTGCACACCTCCATGTGGGCACACTCATTCTGAGAGTTCAGTGTGCACACCTCCATGTGGACACACTCATTATAACAGTTCAGTGTGCACACCTCCATGTGGGCACTCTCATTCTTACAGTTCAGTGTGCGCATCTCCACAGGGACACACTCATTCTAACAGTTCAGTGTGCACACCTCCATGTGGACACACTCATTCTAACAGTTCAGTGTGCACACCTCCATGTGGACACACGCATTCTAACAGTTTCAGTGTGCACAACCTCCATGTGGACACACTCATTCTAACAGTTCAGTGTGCACACCTCCATGTGGACACAATCATTTTAATAGTTGAGTGTGCACACCTCCATGTGGACACAGTCATTCTAACAGTTCAGTGTACAACACCTCCACAGGGACACACTCATTCTAACAGTTCAGTGTGCACACCCTCCACAGGGACACACTCATTCTAACAGTTCATTGTGCATACCTCCTTGTCGACAACATTCTAACAGTTCAGTGTGCACACCTCAATGTAGACACACTCATTCTAACATTTCTGTGTGGCACACTTCCACAGGGACACAATCATTCTAACAGTTCAGAGTGCACACCTCCACGCTGAAACAGTCATTCTAACAGTTCAGTGTGCACACCTCCATGTGGACACACTCATTCTAACAGTTCAGTGTGCACACCTCCATGTGGACACACTCATTCTAACAGTTCAGTGTGCACACCTCCATGTGGACACACTCATTCTAACAGTTAAGTGTGCACACCTCCAATGTGGACACACGCATTCTAACAGTTCAGTGTGCACACCTCCATATGGACACACTCATTCTAACAGTTCAGTGTGCAAACCTCCATGTGGGCACACTCATTCTAACAGTTCACTGTGCACACCTCCAAAAGCAACACACTCATTCTAACAGTTCAGTGTGCACACCTCCATGTGGACACACTCATTCTAACAGTTCAGTGTGCACACCTACATTTGGACACTCTCATTCTAACAGTTCAGTGTGCACACCTCCATGTGGACACATTCTAACAGTTCAGTGTGCACACCTCCATGTGGACACACATATTCTAACAGTTTGGTGTCCACATCTCTATGTGGACACACTCATTCTAAACAGTTCAGAGTGCATACCTCCACAAGGACACAGTCATTCTAACAGTTCAGTGTGCACACCACCATGTGTACACAGTCATTCTAACAGTTCAGTGTGCAAACCTCCATGTGTGCACACTCATTCTACTAACATTTCAGTGTGCACACCTCCATGTAGACACACTCATTCTAACATTTCAGTGTGCACACATCCTCAGGGACACAATCATTCTAACAGTTCAGTGTGCACACATCCATGCAGACACAGTCATTCTAACAGTTCAGTGTGCACACCTGCATGTGGACACAGTCATTCTAACAGTTCAGTGTGCACACCTCTATGTGGACACACTCATTCTAACTGTTCAGTGTGCATACTTCAACAGGGACACAGTCATTCTAACAGTTCAGTGTGCACACCTCCATGTGGACACAATCATTCTAATAGTTCAGTGTGCACACCTCCATGTGGACACAGTCATTCTAACATTTCAGTGTGCACACCTCCCTGTGGACACAATCATTCTAACAGTTCAGTGTGCACACCTCCACAGGTACACAATCATTCTAACAGTTCAGTGTGCACACCTCCATGTGGACACAATCATGCTAACAGTTCAGTGTGCACACACCTCCATGTGGCACACTCATTCTAACAGTTCAGTGTTCACATCTCCATGTGGACACACTCATTCTAACAGTTCAGTGGGCACAACTCCATGTGGGCACACTCATTCTAACAGTTCAGTGTGCACACCTCCACAGGGAAACACTCATTCTAACAGTTTCAGTGTGCACACCTCCATGTGGACACACTCATTCTAACAGTTCAGTGTGCGCACCTCCATGTGGACACAATCATTTTAATACTTGAGTGTGCACACCCTCCATGTGGACACAGTCATTCTAACAGTTCAGTGGTGCACACCTCCACAGGGACACACTCATTCTAACAGTTCAGTGTGCACACCCTCCATGTGGACACACCCATTCTAACAGTTCAGTGTGCACACCTCCTTGTCGACACATTCTAACAGTTCAGTGTGCACACCTCAATGTAGACACACTCATTCTAACATTTCAGTGTACACACCTCCACAGGGACACAATCATTCTAACAGTTCAGTGTGCACAACTCCATGCAGAAACAGTCATTCTAACAGTTCAGTGTGCACACCTCCATGTGGACACAATCATTTTAATAGTTCAGTGTGAACACCTCCATGTGGACACAGTCATTCTAACATTTCAGTGTGCACACCTCCATGTGGACACAATCATCCTAATAGTTAAGTGTGCACACCTCCATGTGGACCCCAATCATTCTAACAGTTCAGTGTGCACACCTCCACAGGGACACAATCATTCTAACAGTTCAGTGTGCACACTTCCATGTGGACACACTCATTCTAACAGTTCAGTGTTCACACCCTCCATGTGGGCACACTCATTGTAACAGTTCAGTGTGCACACCTCCATGTGGACACACTCATTCTAACAGTTCAGTGTGCACACCTCCATGTGGACACATTCTAACAGTTCAGTGTGCACACCTCCATGTGGACACACATATTCTAACAGTTCAGTGTCCACACCTCTATGTGGACACACTCATTCTAACAGTTCAGAGTGCATACCTCCACAAGGGACACAGTCATTCTAACAGTTCAGTGTGCACACCACCATGTGTACACAGTCATTCTAACAGTTCAGTGTGCAAACCTCCATGTGTGCACACTCATTCTAACATTTCAGTGTGCACACCTCCATGTAGACACACTCATTCTAACATTTCAGTGTGCACACATCCTCAGGGACACAATCATTCTAACAGTTCAGTGTGCACACATCCATGCAGACACAGTCATTCTAACAGTTCAGTGTGCACACCTCCATGTGGACACAGTCATTCTAACAGTTCAGTGTGCACACCTCTATGTGGACACACTCATTCTAACAGTTCAGTGTGCATACGTCAACAGGGACACAGTCATGCTAACAGTTCAGTGTGCACACCTCCATGTGGACACGATCATTCTAATAGTTCAGTGTGCACAACTCCATGTGGACACAGTCATTGTAACATTTCAGTGTGCACACCTCCCTGTGGACACAATCATTCTAACAGTTCAGTGTGCACACCTCCACAGGTACACAATCATTCTAACAGTTCAGTGTGCACACCTCCATGTGGACACAATCATGCTAACAGTTCAGTGTGCACACCTCCATGTGGCACACTCATTCTAACAGTTCAGTGTTCACATCTCCATGTGGACACACTTCATTCTAACAGTTCAGTGTGCACAACTCCATGTGGGCACACTCATTCTAACAGTTCAGTGTGCACACCTCCACAGGGAAACACTCATTCTAACAGTTCAGTGTGCACACCTCCATGTGGACACACTCATTCTAACAGTTCAGTGTGCATACCTCCATGAGGACACAATCATTTTAATAGTTGAGTGTGCACACCCTCCATGTGGACACAGTCATTCTAACAGTTCAGTGTGCACACCTCCACAGGGGACACACTCATTCTAACAGTTCAGTGTGCACACCTCCATGTGGACACACCCATTCTAACAGTTCAGTGTGCACACCTCCTTGTCGACACATTCTAACAGTTCAGAGTGCACACCTCAATGTAGACACACTCATTCTAACATTTCAGTGTGCACACCTCCACAGGGACACAATCATTCTAACAGTTCAGTGTGCACAACTCCATGCAGAAACAGTCATTCTAACAGTTCAGTGTGCACACCTCCATGTGGACACAATCATTTTAATAGTTCAGTGTGAACACCTCCATGTGGACACAGTCATTCTAACATTTCAGTGTGCACACCTCCATGTGGACACAATCATCCTAATAGTTAAGTGTGCACAACTCCCAGTGGACCCAATCATTCTAACAGTTCAGTGTGCACACCTCCACAGGGACACAATCATTCTAACAGTTCAGTGTGCACATCTCCATGTGGACACACTCATTCTTACAGTTCAGTGTTCACACCTCCATGTGGGCACACTCATTGTAACAGTTCAGTGTGCACACCTCCACAGGGACACACTCATTCTAACAGTTCAGTGTTCACACCTCCATGTGGACACAATTATTCTAACAGTTGATTGTGCACACCTCCACAGGGGCACACTCATTCTAACAGTTCAGTGTGCACACGTCCATGTGGGCATACTCATTCTAACAGTTCAGTGTGCACAGCTCCACGGGAACACAATCATTCTAACAGTTCAGTGTGCACACCTCCATGTGGACACACTCATTCTTACAGTTCAGTGTGCACACGTCCATGTGGGCATACTCATTCTAACAGTTCAGTGTGCACACCTCCACAGGGACACAATCATTCTAGCAGTTCAGTGTGCACACCTCCATGCAGACACAGTCATTCTAACAGTTCTGTAGTGCACACCTCCATGTGGAACCAGTCATTCTAACAGTTCAGTGTGCACAAATCTATGTGGACACACTCATTCTAACAGTTCAGAGTGCATACTTCAACAGGGACACAGTCATTCTAACAGTTCAGTGTGCACACATCCAAGTGGACACACTCATTCTAACAGTTCAGTGTGCACACCCTCCACAGGGACACAATCATTCTAAGAGTTCAGTGTGCACACCTACATGCAGACACAGTCATTCTAACAGTTCAATGTGCACACCTCCATGTAGACACAGTCATTCTAACAGTTCAGTGTGCACACCTCCATGTGGACACACTCATTCTAACAGTTCAGGGTGCACACCTCCACAGGGGCACACTCATTCTAACAGTTCAGTGTGCACACCTCAATGTAGACACACTCATTCTAACAGTTCAGTGTGCACACCTCCACAGGGACACAATCATTCTAACATTTCTGTGTGCACACCTCCTTGTGGACACACACATTCTAACAGTTCAGTGTGCACACCTCCTTGTGGACACACTCATTATAAAAGTTCAGTGTGCACACCTCCATCTGGACACACTCATTCTAACAGTTCAGTGTGCACACCTCCATGTGGGCACACTCATTCTAACAGTTCAGTGTGCGTGCCTCCACAGGGACACACTCATTCTAACAGTTCAGTTTGTACACCTCCATGTGGACACACTCATTCTAACTGTTCAGTGTGCACACCTCCACAGGGGCACACTCATTCAAACAGTTCAGTGTGCACACCTCCACAGGGACACACTCATTCTAACAGTTCAGGATGCACACATCCATGTGGACACAATCATTTTAAGAGTTGAGTGTGCACCACCTCCATGTGGACACAGTCATTCTAACAGTTCAGTGTGCACCACCTCCATATGGATATACTCATTCTACCAGTTCAGTGTGCACACCTCCATGTGGATACACTCATTCTAACAGTTCAGTGTGCACACCTCCTTGTCGACACATTCTAACAGTTCAGTGTGCACACCTCAATGTAGACACACTCAATCTAACATTTCAGTGTGCACACCTCCACAGGGACACAATCATTCTAACAGTTCAGTGTGCACACCTCCATGTGGACACACTCATTCTAACAGTTCAGTGTGCACACCTCCATGTGGGCACACTCATTATTACAGTTCAGTGTGCACACCTCCATGTGGACACACTCATTCTCACAGTTCAGTGTGCACACCTCCATGTGGGCACTCTCATTCTAACAGTTCAGTGTGCGCATCTCCACAGGGACACACTCATTCTAACAGTTCAGTGTTGCACACCTCCATGTGGACACACTCATTCTAACAGTTCAGTGTGCACACCTCCATGTGGACACAATCATTTTAATATTTGATTGTGCACACCCCCATGTGGACACAGTCATTCTAACAGTTCAGTGTGCACACCTCCACAGGGACACACTCATTCTAACAGTTCAGTGTGCACACCTCCATGTGGACACACCCCATTC